>NW_026884073.1:0-54098 GCF_032173495.1 Musca vetustissima
TTGTTGATGTTATTGTTGTTGTTTTTTTCTGATGGTGGCCACCAGAAATAACCAACAAAAGCGTGGAAGTAAAAAAACGGCAGTCGTGTACAAACACGAGAACAACGGTTTTGGATTAGGATTGCCAATATAATTTAGAAAATTCAATTGCACTATTGTGTACTGAAATTCATAAAAAAATACTTTTACGATAAACTCCGATCTGTCAGCAAGTATATGGTAAAATTCTACGCTAGCAAGGTCCATAATACTGTATGGTAATATACGAGTTCCTCGATAAGTACTGCTGTGTGTTGGTAGTACAAATAAATGGCTTCTAATAACCTACACTCAAGTTGAACTACAATGTACCGAGAAATATGCAGGACCAGCGTATTGGGACTATTAACAACTTAGACAAAGAATTAACATCTTGAGACCAGAATTTTATTCACTATAAATCTGGATTGTGAAATACAGCTCCGTCAGTGAGAACACGAGCCTATTCGCCTACATCGCTAATTTAATGCACTGAAGTTTTTCGTACAAGAGCTTCTAACACCAAATTCCAGACACTTCGGAATATTTTTGGACCCAAACAAATATTTTTCTGAACATATATTTCTCACTCTCCAAGAACCTAGAATGCCAATTTACTTGCACTTGGATTCAAAATGGCGGGGTACACTTTCAAAATACACCTTAAGTGGAAAACTTCGGATAAAATCTTAAAAATTCAGTTTTGGGTTTTTGAAGATCCTTTTTATTGAGACTACATTAAAATTTAAACCTCCTTCATAAATATTCTGCAGAGACGTCTTTCACTCTTCGAGAACCTGGAACTACAGATTACGGTCTCTGAGGGTCCAGTAATAAGGAGCGATTTATCGTAAAAGTATTCAATGCACACTATTTAGTTTGGACAAAAATATTCTTTCCGCATGCTACAATAGGGAGAACCACCGTAATGAACTGCCAGTGTACGATTTCCGGCGTTAGTCCTCTGCCCTTTCCTATTAATTCTGGCACGAGTAAAGTGCGCTCCTTCACATTTCCTTTCCACGTTAAAGAGTACTACAATGTGTTTGACTTCTAGTGAGGGCTCCAATGTCATTCCATTCTATATGGGCAGAGGGGAGTGTATATTAAATTGGTCATTCCGTTTGCAACACATCGAAATATTCACCGTATATATACTCTTGATCAGAATAAAATTCTATGTCGATTTATTTGTGTCCCTCTTTCTGTTGAAATTTTTTGAGATAGAGCTTTGAAATTTTGCACGGGTCTCTTGCTAGTTACTCCTAGGATGGTTGGTATTCCAAATAGGGTATATCGGTCCACGTTTTGGTATAACCCCCATATAACGGTATCCACAAATATTCGGTATTATGGAAATTTTTGGCAGGGTTTTCAACTGAATTGGTTGTAATTTTCTACGTTTGGTTCTTATGGGCATCAATATTAGTCCACTTTTTACGGTAGTCCCCATATAACGGTACATGGGCACACGTTTCTTTCTAGTCGGTGCTAATTTGTTATTTTGGGTTGCGGTAGTAAATCTTTCCACTAAAGTATCATGACCAATATTGATTAATTTTTTAGGGAAACCCCAAATTTCAGTATTTTGGGGGGCTTGGCCAAATTAGCTTTAATTTTATATTTTGGATTCTAATTGAGTAGACAATCTCCATACCAAAAATGAGCAATATTCCCCAAATTGCCGGATAGGATAATTGTGTACCCTTTATTCGATATTTGGGGGACTTGGGCTTGTTACTGTGGTACAGGGTATTATGTCTTTGTGCAAATGCTTGTAACAGGCAAAAGAAATTGAGAATATGCATAGAATCACTTTCTGAGTCGATTTATGCATGTCCGTCCGTCCATTCGTCCGTCTGTCCGTCCGAACATGTATTTTTGTTAACAAAGTACAGGTCACAGTTGTGATCCGATTTGGATGAAATTTGGCACAGTTCACTTATTTGGCCCAAGAACGAACCCTATTGAAATTGGGAAAAATCGGTTCAGATTTAGATATAGCACCCATATATATTTCGTCTGATTTTATGTAAATGGTGCACCAAAGTCCCTATATATCCCTCGATTTGCACGAAACTTGGCATAGCATTCTGATTAACCTTAGGACGATGTGTGTTAAATTTCGTGAAAATCGGTACAGATTTAGATATAGCTTCCATATATATTTTCGTCCGATTCTAGGTAAATAGTGCACCAAAGTCCCTATATATCCTCAGATTTGCACGAAATTTGGCATAGCCTACTGAATTAAGTCTAGAGAGATGTGTTTTAAATTTCGTGAAAATCGGTTTAGATGTTGCAGAATGACATGTTTAATTTCATGTTAATGGTCCTCCAAAAATATGACTCTGTTAGGATTCCATCTGTTGGATATACCCAAAGTGGTGAAGGGTATCATATAGTCGGCCCCGTCCGACTTTATTACTTTCCTTACTGGTTTTTCAATCGAAACCAGTGAGCGGAGTTGTATAGTCGGATGGGCCGACCGACTAAGTTGCTGCAGATCTATACTCCGAGTCGGGATAACATTTCGCGATATTTGCTCTCTATCGATTAGAGGCCAAAAGCTCCTCTTTCTTCCTAGCATTTTTTCAGAACTATGTTTTCCCGGATTAAGCATTAACGCCATACGATTCAAATTTAGTTATTTTCTGTACAGAAGTCTTGGTTCATTTCGCCCTCCAAATATTGACCGTTTATTTTTAACAACAACCATTGTAAATATTTAGCCAGATTCCTTCCTCGTGTAAAATTTTTATTATTCGGCCCACAATAGTTGCTTCTAAAGCGACTAGGAAACCATGCAGAAATATTATTTACGGTCCATTATATCCTCTAAATATCTTCACTGGCATTTGTTTGTGTCGTCCCTTACCCTATCCGGAACCTCGTGTAAAATTTTAAGAAGACCCGCGCGACATTTTCTCCAGCTGTTGCTGTAATGGTAATACTAACCAAATCAAATGCCGTCGACACCTGTAATTGTTTTAGTATAACTCCCACGTCCGAGTTCATACAACATTATAATTGATATTAATTTAGGGGTCAACCACTTCTTATATACTGTCAACTTCTCCGATTTATATCCTCCAGAAGTTAGTATATAAACTACAAAATGCAAAATTTACCATTTTTCACACAAAAGTCCGGATCCATTCAACCCACTAAATATTGACCGATTATCATGAAAAGATCAATACTTATTCCGTGGACAGATTTCATGGACAACCTTCCTCCGTGTAAAATTTTGGGGTATTCGGATCAAAATTGTAGGCTCCAAAGCGACCAAAAAACCCGACAAAAATAAAGTTTTTGGGTCATTTCATCGCCTAAATATTAAAAGAGCATTACAATAGATCGACTCCCCTCCGACCAATATTTCCCGGCGTTACAAACTCTTGGGTCCACACAAAGGTATAGTACCCTGACAACATAGTTGTGCAGGGTATAATTATCAATGTCAGTTTAGGGTGCGGTATAGCTAACATGGAACGGTACCATCCCATTTTCTGTATTTTGAAATTTTGATATAACCCCACCTAAAAGTCTTTGGGGCATGAAAACCCTATTGTCGCATAACACCATAACTTAGTCCATAAATATATAAACTTGTCCCACTCCTTTTAACCCACTCGCTGCAACTTATCTTAATTTGTTTGCTGTATGGCAACCCCATTGCGCATTGCAATTGAAAAGCGTGTAATTCTATACGCATAGTTGCAGTTATTTGCCTGTATTCAATTTTTACATTAGTCCACCCCAGCTACCAGGAGGCACTACAATTTCAGTTGTTTCGAACATTTTGTTACGACTTTTTTCTGTTGATGATATTGTTGTTCTTGTGTTATTTCTCTTAATAATAGCCACAAAATTGAACATGCCGACTTCGCATACTCACTCTATGCTGTACGATATTGCCAACAGCAGCAGTTGCCGCTGCACTAGCCCAGCTACAGCTACGCTAAAAAACGCTAATGGTTAACTTAAGTTTATACTTTTTTGCCAATGAATGGCTATCGGGTAATATCTGTTGGTGGCTTCGAATACATTTGATTTTCGGATGGCGTGTGTGTGAATGTGTGCCCGCCTCAAGTTCTTTCGAGTATGTAGAGAAGAATTACCTGTTGTTGCCGCAATGTCGTCTTTGGTCCGATGATCACATGGTTAGATCCATTCGTTACCATATTGAAAATTCGTTACAGTATTTAGAGCAGTACAACAGCGAACAACATACATAGCTATGGAAATGGAAATAGGTTTTTATTTTTCCATAGATTAAGTTTTGTTTGTAGAATCTATTTTCGTGTTGTTGTTTTCGTATTTCTTCTTGGATTTTTCGGTTGTAGTATGTGAAGTATTTTAATCCAATATTCGTTCCTTTTGGCTGTGGCCAAGATGATAGTATTTTGGAATCCCCATACAATACAATACCACAATGATGCATCGCAAAATCTAAATTCTTATTGTTTTTATGTACATGAGGCTGTTATGGCTATTTCCACTGGGTATAGAGAAGTTCTGAAGTTGTGGTCACTTGTGGTCGAACAATAAATGGGGGATAGGAGAATTTGTTTGGCAATAAGGAATTGTGAGATGCTCTACAAAAAGAGTCCCACCCTTAAAAACATATTCCTTAAAAAATCGACGCCTATTTTGGTCGTTGAAAAAATATTCTTTAAAAAAATCCACACCTATTTTAGTCCTTGAAAAAATAGTCTTTCTTATCTCAAGCAGAAAAAATATTTAGTTATTTTAATTTATAATCTTTAAAGTATAGGCGATGAACGGGATGATAGCAACAGCTCTGATTGGCTTTAACATGGCACTCCAGTAGTACAAATCCGATATTATTGCCTTACAGGAAATGTGATGGAAAGGGACTCGCGTAACTAACTCAGATGGTTACGCCTTGTATTACGATGGTTACGCCATTAAACGAGAAATGAATTTGGCTGCGGATTTATGGTTAATAACAGAATAAAAGATCTCGTCTCAGATTCACTCTAGTAGATGATCGAATTGCTATAATCCGTATAAAAGCGAAATTCTTCCACATCAGTCTTATTTGCGTCCATGCTCCGACGGAAGACAAAAATGAACAGACCAAAGACATACTTTACGAGCGCCTAGAAACAGGACATGACCTCTGCCCAGTCCATGACATTAAAACTTTGTAAGGAGATTTTAATGTAAAAATCGGAAAGGAAAACATTTTTAGTCCCACCGTTGAAAAATTCAGCCTTCACGAAGAAACATCCGAAAACGGCATGAGGTTGATCGGCAGAAAAAAACATGGTAGTTAGTTAGCACTATGTTAATGCTAAAATCGGAAGGGAAAACATTTTTGGTCCCACCGTCGAAAAATTCAGCCGTCATGAAGAAACATCCGAAAACGGCTTGAACCATCGGCCGAAAAAAAACATGGTAGTTAGTTAGCACCAGATTCAAGCATCTGGATATTCACAAGGCCACCTGGATTTTTCCTGGTCAATCAACGAGAAATCAAATTGAGTATGTCGTGATAGACGGAAGCCATTCATCCAGTGTTTTAGACGTTCGCCAAGGTTCGCACCCGTCTTAATGTTGCAACAAAGGTGCGATTTAACAAAACACGTAAACTCGACGTCGATAAGCTGCAAACACAACAGATAGCAGAAGCCTAATCCGCTCAACTTAGCCAATTTCTTGACGAAATCACTCCTTGCCCGGATAATAATATCGAAGAACAATGGCACATAATTGCCCACAAGCTGCAGCAAAAGCAACACTTGGGTACCAAAAACCACTATCAAGAAACCCATGGTTCGATCAGGAGTCTCGTAATGCTACTGATATGAAAAAACGCAGCGTATAGGGCAACCCTGCATACTGTAGGAATAATCGGGAGAAATGTGTTTTCAGAAAAAGGTAGAACGAACAAGAAAAACGTAAGCGTGAGCAAATCGGGATGTACAGGAGTCAGCATAAAGTCCGGAAATTTTACAAGAAGTAAAAAAAAACAAAAAAAAAAGCTTTGGTCCAAGCACATCCTCCTGTAGAGATGAAGAGGGAAACCTGGTGACACATACAGACAGCGTATTGAGGATCTGGAAAGATCATTTTGAAAAGCTTATGGAATAAAATAGTGGCGGTGAAGAAGAGACCCCAGAACCAATAAGAATGACGCTATGGAGTGTATACCACCTAGCCAATATGAGGTCGGAATATCAATCAATCGACTGAAGAATAATAAAGCAGCAGGTGCGGATGGGTTACCAGCCGAACTATTCATAACTGGTGGTCAGATGCTGGTCAGGAGCATGCACAAGCTGTTTAGTACAAGGAATGGCTAGAGGAATGCATGCCCAATCGTTGGAACCTCAGCAGTCTGTGTCCCGTGCACAAAAAGTGAGACAAGACGATATGTGCCAAATATAGAGGAATAAGTATCCTTCCCATCGCATAAGATATCACTTTATATGCGATGGGAAGGAGACTTATTCTTCTATAGTTGGCACACATCGTCTTGTGTTAACGACCAATGTAGGTTCAGACTTGGCAAATCTACCATCACTCTTCGCCAAATCCTGAAAAAGACCCACGAAAAACACATGGACACATTCCACCTATTCGTCGACTATAAAGCCGCATCGACGGTCAGAGATATTTAAAGCCATGTCTGCGTTTAGCATTCCTGCAAAATTAATAAGGCTATGCAGGATAACTTTGAGTGGAACAAGGTCTGCAATTAAAGTCGGACCTCTCGGAACTCTTCAATACCGAATGAAGATTCAGACAAGGTGACAGTTTGTCTTGTGATCTGTCTATCATCCGGCTGGAAAAGGTCATAAGAGAGACGAAGGTGAACATAAATGGCACCCTGTACACCAAACGGCATATAGTACTCGCCTACGCCGACGACATCGACATAATGGTTCGAACAATGCGAGCGATAACAGCCACATTTGAACGAATTGATAAGGAGTCTGCCAAAGAGGGACTGACAGTAAATGTCGACAAGACCAAGCTTGTATCAACGCGCATGACGTCCAGTAGACTCCGACTGACTGTGGAACTTGAAAACTGCAGCTTCGAGGTAGTAAACGATTTCATATACATCGGTACCGCCATTAACAAAACTAATAACATTAGCTTTGAAATCCCTAGGATAATAGTGTTCGCCAACAGATTCTACTATGGTATTACCCCTGCTGTTGTATGGATCTGAAGCATGAGTACTTGCGCAAGCATATTAGGCATCTTTGAAAGAAAAATTCTCCAGACGATCTATGGACCGTTCTGCGTCGACGGTGAACTATACCATCTATTCTCGGACATCGACATAGTCAGACGGATCGAGCTGCAGCGACTACATTGGCTAGGTCATGTTGTGAGGATTCCCCCATTCAAAAATCATATAAAAGCGAGCAAAGTTATGGTTCACGCAGAAGGGGAAGGACATGAATCCGATGGAAAGATCAATTTGTAGACAACATCTCGGAATATGGTCCTTCAATTTGGATGAGATGCGCACAAGACCGACTTTTTTAAGCTCGGCTTATGAAACAATCGTTCTGTCACAAGCCAGCTAAGTGATGAAAGTAATATTCAAAATCGGTACTATTGTTACAAACAGAATATAAACTCACATACACCACATAGTTGCACATGACTAGTACCGAAGTTTTCTATTGCCGCTACTTTTTTTGTTCACATTGTTTTTTTTTTTTTTTGTTTTTGTTATTTTATTTTATGGATGAACATTGTTGGCAATTAAGGTTGAATTTTTTATGCATTTCGAAATCTTAAATCTATGCTATTGTATTCCGTTTTTCTTCATTTTTATTATGTTTGTGTACGTTTGCTTCGGTACACCTCGGTCAGAGATGCAACAAAGGCAACAGCAGCGGCAGTCGCAGCAGTAACGTCTTTAGCCAAAAAACAAAAATACTTTTGCATAGCATTATGGTCGCGTTCTACAAACCAACCAACGAACGAACAAAGAAACAAACATAATCCAGAATGTCCGATTATTCGTTTCGTTGGAGCGGCGTAACAGTCACAGTTTAAAGCGTCCACCACTTGCTGTCGCCCTCTGCCCCCACTACAGTAAATGACCATTTGTTTGGTGGACGAAAGGGGGATTTATTTAATTCCTTTTCTTGAAATGACATGTGCAGCATCTGTGTAAAATGTTCAAATGTGCAACAGCAACAAAATTGCAATTGAATAATGCCCAGCAATGAGACTACCAACTAGCAGATGAAGAGGAGACGAACCCAAAAAACCCCAACGGAGAAACAAACAATGCAATTCGTTGCAGTCCGATGCATCATTGCATCGTTTTGCCACACTCTCCTCATGCAAAACGTAAATTAAGCCAGTGAAGATACTCCTGCCGGCCAGCCAGCCAGCCAGCCCACCAGTCTTCGGCCAATGGTATTTGTCTCAAAAGATAACTAACCGGGGCAAGTTGTTGTTGAAGTCCCCTAAGTGATTTTGAATGTTAACCAAATCATCGTTGAGACATCACTCAAGACATTGGTAATACTTAACGGTAATTATGTTTTGTTCGCTTGCTCTCTCACTCTCTGACTCTCGTTTGTAAATCTTTGGGAAGTTTTAGAATTTTGTTTTGTGCTGCATTAAGAATATATTTAGCTTTTTGTTTTTGGGAAATGGTAAATTGGCATGCTGATGGGTTAGAATTATGCAAATCGAGGTTGATTGATAATCGTTATAATACTAATCACATGTGTAGATAGAGGATTGAGGGTAAATATAACTCCCATGGAAATTTGCCTGAAACATGTAAAATTCCGAAGATAGGGTTATACCATTTTGTGGGGACTATAAGAAAAAATACAGAATTATAGATTTAAAAAAAAAAACAAAACCCTCGCCAAACCGAGCAGGATAGGCCGACATAAAACAATACCTGGAAGGTAGAGTTTCAGCTGATATTAGCCCATCTTGGGATAGTTACTTCGACTTCTAGTTCACGAACGAAAGTTTCAAACATGACTGAAGGGTGGGACGGAAATTCCTTACAATGCTCTTATCGTACTGTGTTGTTTTCGGAATACATGTGTCCATCGGGATCTATTAGGATTGCTAATGACAAAATGAGTACATTAGTATTATATTCCTGGTTCATCCATAGAGCTTCCACTCGAATGTAAATTGTGGTAGTTCCTCCGTGATCTGAAGAGACCATATATGACGCAATATTATTGCGTTTAAAAATACTCGTGCTCATGCACTAGTGCCTAGCTACAGCGCCTTAGGTTCACCAATTGAAAATTGGTGAAATTTTTGAATTCTTGTCAATTTAGCTTTCCCAAAGAAAATCACAGCGTTTAGTAGCAATGAACTCGAGTGGTCTATTGATGGATATGATAAAAGGGAGGTTTTCTGACCCACATGAAATGAAGGATTTCCAATTTACTTGATACGTCAGACCCAGTGACACCATGAATATTTCCGAAGTGCTGTGTAAATCCCCCTTATTCTGGTGAGTCCGCCCTCGTTCACAGTGCAATACTTTGAGTTATCAAATTATTAGCTCAGCGTCATGCATCTCTGGTCTTTACCGAGGACGGAATATAATAGTTCATAGATTAAAATCTGGCCATCGCTATGAAAAGCACGGCGTTCGGAAGTTTTGTATTCGGGTGGTCTGCTGATGGATACCATGAAATTTTCCGAAGTGCTGTGTAAATCCCCCTTATTCTGGTGAGTCCGCCATCGTTCACAGTGCAATACTTTGAGTTATCAAATTATTAGCTCAGCGTCATACATCTCTGGTCTTTACCGGCCATAGCTATGAAAAGCACGGCGTTCGGAAGTTTTGTATTCGGGTGGTCTGCTGATGGATACGATAGTAAGAATGTGGTCTGTTCCAAATTAAATGACGATTACTACGTTACGTAATTCAGCAAACCACGAGGCAAACATAAATATGTCCCGTAACCTTGGGACATTTCGTATTATCATGGAGGGGTACGTCCACATTCACAGGTAAAACGGGGAGCCATCTATCGGTCATAGAATAGTGCTTTAGGAAGATAAGTCTCAACTGGACAGAATTTTGTAAGTTTGTAATCTTTCAACTAACGTACGAACCTTCATCGATTTGTTGTGAATTCGGCGCAGCATTTATATCTAACTTATAGGTTATACTAATCATTTAGTTAAAATCGGGAGAAAATATGGTAGATCTATCCAAATTTGAACTGATCCAAATAAAATGTAGGAATATAAGTCTTAACTGGACAGAATTTTGTAAGTATGTAATCTTTCACCTATTGTACGAACCTTCATCGATTTGTTGCATAAATTACAACTTGGGAGACTACAGGTATTACTCAGCTTCGTTTTCTGGATTGATACACGACATTCGATATGCCACAGTTTATAATCTCAATCCGACACCCTTTAGAAATATCTATGGAGCTATGCATGCGTCTGCGCAAATTTCAACAAAAGACAATAACGTCATTGTAGTCTCAGTTTGACACGCTGTGCATAATTCCGTATCAATCGGTTTAAACAAAACTTTGCGCACAAATTTCAGTACTCTGTGCAAATATTGGTGCACAATTTACATTAAAACGGACGAGAATATATGAGAACACCTCATTCTAGACTTAATTCAGTACGCTATGCCAAATTTCGTGCATATCGAAAGATATATACAGGCTTTGGTACACAATTTATATTAAATCGAACGACAGTATATATGGGAGCTATATCTAAATCTGAACAGAATTTTCTCAATTTCAATTGGGATCGGCATTGGGCCAAATAAATAAGCTGTACCAAATTTCACCCAATTTGGATAATAAATACAACATGTACTTTGTTTACAATTTAACGTCAACAGACGGACGGACATGCATAAATCGACTCAGAAATTGATTCTATGCATATTCTCAAAGAAACCATGTGTCTCTATCGTTTCCTTTTGCCTGTTACAAATATATTCACAAAGACATAATACCGTGTACCACAGTGTGGTGAAGGGTTATATGAGGACTACCCCTAAAGGGGGTTGAATGTTAATAATTTTTGGTAGAAAGAATCTCAAAAGACTGAAAATTGGGGAGGGCCCTTATATGGGAGCTATGCCAAAACGTGGAACGATATAGCCCATCTTCGAACTTGACCTGCCTGCAGACAAAAGACGAATCTATGGAAAATTTTAGCATCGTATCGTCATCGAATTTTACGCTGATCAAGAATATATATACTTTATAGGAAATGTGCTATACAAGGAGAACTCAAAATACAAAATTACTGCCAATTCGTTTAGAAAACCTATCTAAAATCCCAAAAATACCCTGAAACGTTGGTCAATATTAATAATTTTGAAAACGTGTACAAAATCCCCAACATACCGAATATTGGGAATGACAAATTTTATGTAGGGTATAAAAATGGGGACAGGAGCTGCAAATGAGTGAGGTTAAACATGGACCCATATCCAAATATTTGTGCACTCTCTAAGAATCTAGAATATTCAGGTGGCAGTTATGATTCGAATTGGATACCAACTAATTTATTGGGCCCAAAGGATTACACTTTTGAAATCCATTAAAATCCGTTCAGATTTAGATATTGCTCCCGTATACGGTTTCTTTCGATTTTATAATAGTTCATCAAGGACTCCAAGTTTTTTTTTATTTAAAAGAAATTGTTTATAACATATTAAACTAAGTAATAGTACGTTTACATTGTACCGGTGGGCCAGTGGGTTTCAATTGCCAATTCCATTATCTATTTGTCAAATAAATCCGCATAAAGTAGGTTAACCCTGCAAAAAGTTCTAATGTAAATGCCGTTTAAAGAGTTAAGTGTGGTAATCAGTTCATATATAGAAACCAGTGAGCGGAGCAGTATAGTCGGACGGGGCCGACCATATGATACCCTACACAGCTACCACGAAAAGCAAATTTTCTGTGGTTCTATATTCTGAGCCTGGACAATATTTCGTGAAATTTACACGCTTTTTACCGATTATAGATCAACAACTCCACTTTCTAACCCTGGCATATTTTCCATACGCCATAAAATAAAAAATTTGTCCCTTTTGTTTTGTTTGATTTGACCCTCGGAATATTGACCGATCATCATCTAAACACCCACTCTAAGTATTTGGTCATATAGTAATTGCCTCTAGAGCGACTGACAAATCTGACAAAATTAAAGTTTTCGATTCATTGCACCCCCTGATTCAAATCTCAACTTCACCGAAAACTGTAGGCGTCATCCTTGACCACAATCGGAACTGCATGTACAATTTCAAAGCGATCAGCTCGAAATTTCCGTTCTCTAATGGAGTAATAGTATTATTATGTACGTAGTCACCTTTACCTAATTACGTATAACTCCCACATCTGAGTACATAAAGTCATATAACTGGTATCAATTTGAAGGTCAACACCTCCTCTTTGATATACTATCAACTTCTCTAATATATGTCCTTCAGGAGCAAGTATATACGCCCCAGATAGGGGTCTTCTTTGGCCAGAACACATCCTACATGCAAAATTTCGTGAAGATTGGTCAATAACTGTGGTCTGTATCGTGTTTACAAATTATAACGGACAGACGGACGGACGGATACACATGTCTAGATCGACTCAGCTAGTCGAGATATGGCGATCGGTTTGCTTAAAGGTGGGTCTAGGACCAATATTTCGCTGCGTTAGGGTATAACGCAGCGAAATATACCCTACACAACATAGTTGTGTAGGGTATAAAGACTCTCATATGTAGTTTCGTCAGCTTTCATGAAAATTGAACCAAACTCCCGAAGTATGCCCGAGGCATAGCTTACCTTATTAATAATAAAATAACCTTTTTCCGTTCAGATTTAGATATACCTATATAAGCCAAAATCTCTACATTTGTTCGAATGAGAGGAAATAGTGTGTATACAGTTTATTTCAAATCTATGCAGATTTCGTGTACCAGAAATAAATGATCTCCTTCGAGTTAATATAAATGGTACATTAATGACCCTATGATTGTATATTCATTGCTGTAGGACCAATATTGATATAGATCACACATTAAATTTTGTCCGATTTCATTTCGTATGTTTTTGTAGGTTACAATAAGAATCTTAAGAGCCCAGTTGGTATATACATATAGTGGTAGATACAACACTTGAACGGTCCCAGTCGGCTCCTCCAACCTTTGTCCATTCCTCACTGGTTTTAATGGAAAAGTATCTCAGTCCATGTTCTGAATGCCTCATCTCCATACTGAAGGGAAGACGATCAAATGCTACCATGAAATATTCCAGACTTAATCAGCCAAAATACATAACATTTCATAGAATATGAAACAAACGAGAATCCCACATGTTTTTTTCTGTTCTGTGATTTTTTGAAGAAATTCACAAGCCAAGACGTAAATTCAATGATGCAATTGGCCCTGAAGGCAAATGAAGACATCATTGTCGTTACACATGCCTGCTCTCAAAAACACAATCTCAACATTGTCAGTCCGTCCGTCCATATTCAATTTTCTGTTGAAAATTATGTATAAAAATTTCATCACGATTTCGACACATGAGCCAATGTCTGAAGCAAAAAAAAAATTGAAATGAAAAAGCAAAAAACAACAGCCAGCAAACCACTTAACAAATTGTGCAACTTGAAACCATACTTATGAGTCGATACTTGAGACCTCAAGTAAGTGTAAAATATTCTATTTGCGCAAAACTTCTTCAGGGGGAGCCAAAGGAGCGAGCGAACGTACCACCATCACCGAGAATGAGACAACAGACACTTGAAGACACAAATCACGTTGTTCTTACTTTCTGTTTGATGATTTTTCTGATATATTTGAGTGAGTGAGGGTATATATTTGTGACAAATCGTAAATATTGTGTCGATATTCATAAAAATACAAAAATATGAAAATCAAATACCATTCTTAGGCCGATTCACTTGCAGCACAGAGTGTTTGGCCTTAGGCCATAAAAAACAACTCGAGACAACAGTGGTCTTTGGTTCTTCGTGTCTTTGTCATACCACTTGATGTGTAATAAAACATATCCACCACATGTTAACAAACGGTATTTCTTCATAATATCCTTTGGATTAACTCAACCGAATGTCAATCTTAAAATATTGCTTTTTACCATGTTTCGTCTGAAGTCATAAAATATATGAAAATGATAAGAGTGCTGAATCTTAAAATTCATTTTTTTAATAATTTCATTTTTTAATTACCCTATAAAATCTCATTTTCAGCTGTTGGCTGTTGTGGCTGGTGCAGTTCATTATTTTCTTTTTTCGTTTCTGTCATTGTTTGGCAAATAAAAGTACTAGGTTGCAGGGTATCATAATATTGTGAATGGAAACAGTGGTATGCGGCAATGAATATTGGAAATATTTATTAATTCCGGACATGGAGGATATTTTTATGGACACTTAATATAGCCTCCCTGAATTATACTATTCATAGAATTTGAACATTTTTATTGATTCTGAAAATTGTATCTTCCGTTAGGAAATATTCTATTACATCGACTTCAATCATTTGATTATTGCATTTGAATGTAGTGTTGCACTAAGAATGAGTTTTGTTTTTGGAGCTTTTACCTTATGGAAAATGTGCAAATGCCTTTTACTCGGAAGATGACCATATGGAAAATCGATGCACGGCACAGTTTAAACCAATAAATATTTTATTAGACATATTCAAAGATCTATAGTTATAAATGCTGATTGGAGGGTCGAAAACTCAATGATAACACAAAATATTAAGGGGCCGAAACTTATGCCACTAGTTATGTTTAGTTTTGAGATTTTCTACCCGATGAGAATTTCACTTATAAAATCACAGCTAATTTGATTGAACAACTCTTGCCTAAATTTACCAAAATACCAAAATTTGGGAGGTATCCTTATATGGAAACGCAGCTATTCGAGTGGAAACGTGGCCAAAATATTTTGTGGTAAATATTGGAGATGGTCCAGATATCCTCTTCATTTTTATAGCCTCCACCTTAATATGGAGGGTATATTAAGTTTGCAAGCAGGTTAAGTTTGAAGATGGGCTATATCGGCACACGCTTAGGCATAGCTCCCATATAAGTTTACCGCCAATTTTCGGTATTTTGGGGGTTCTTGAGCACGTTTTTCAATCGAATTCGCTTTATCGGGTACCAAATTTCTCCATAAATATAAGTTCACCTTTTCTTTTGACCCAAATATTGTGGTCAAAATATATTGTGGTAAATATTGGAGATGGTCCAGATATCCTCTTCATTTTTATAACCTCCATCTTAATATGGAGGGTATATTAAGTTTGCAAGCAGGTTAAGTTCGAAGATGGGCTATATCGGCCCACGCTTAGGCATAGCTCCCGTATAAGTTTACCGCCAATTTTCGGTATTTTGGGGGTTCTTGAGCACGTTTTTCAATCGAATTCGCTTTATCGGGTACCAAATTTCTCCATAAATATAAGTTCACTTTTTCTTGTAGCCCCCTTATAAAGGTACTCCCAATTTTCTATATTTGACTCTAATTTGGTATTTTGGGTTCTCATAAGGTACCACCATATCTCCGCACGAAAAGTTACTAACATTGACCTATGTCGGTTCCGGTTCCGACCCTAGAAAGAAACTATATTCTTGATCAGCTTAAAATTCTATGACGATATAGTCATGTCCGTCAGTCCGTCTGTCTGTTGTAATCACTCTAGCGTCTAAACGAATTGAGATCGATACCCAAAATGTTGCATAGAGTCGTCTTTTGTCTGCAGTTCGAAGATGGGTCCACATTTAGGCATAGCTCCCACATAAGGGAGGAATGTAGTAAAGTCAGGCGGGCTCGACTATATAATACCCTTCACCACTTTGGGTATATTCAACAGATTAAACCTAGCAGATGTCGCATTTCAGAAGATTTATCAATTTCCATGAAACTTAGCACACTATATTCTAGTCTCAATTCAATACGTTATGGTAAATTTAGTCTCAATCGGACAAAAATTGGGAGTTTGGTGCACCATTTACATAAAATCGGGCGGAGCTATATATGGGAGCTATATCTAAGTCTGAGCCGATTTTTACAAAACTTCACAGACATCATTCTAGACTTAATTCAGTACGCCATGCCCAATTTTGTGCAAATCGAGAGACATATAGGGACTTTGGTACACCATTTACATTAAATCGGACGAAAATATATATGGGATCTATATCTAAATCTAGACCGATTTTCAGGAAACTTAACACACATCATTTTAGACCTAATTCATTACGCTATGCCAAATTTCGTGCAAATTGCCAAAAATATAAGTTATATAGGGACTTTGGTACACCATTTACATTAAATCGGACGAAAATATATATGGAAGCTATGTCTGAACCGATTTTTCCAAATTGCAATAGGATCCCCATCTTCGAACTTGAACTAAGTTTGGAAGAAATAAAAAGATGGGCAAAGTTTGGATGAAATCTAAACTTTCTGAAACGGATTTGGTCCAAAGAAAGATAGTGTCTAGAATCAATACTTCGATGAGGCACATTCTCACCGTGTTAAAGGGTATACACCCTCATTAGTCATAAGGCTCAGGGTATAATTATCCATTAAAATTTGCTGAAATTTGTATTATGGTTTACACTATGGTCTACATAATCCATATTTAGAAATGTCGGTATAGGTTCATTTTTTGGTATGATTTTCTAATGTCATTTGTAGTACCTGTCAGTATATCTATGGTGGAGGGAATCCAAAGTATGGCTGTCAAATCTCACTACCAAAAATATCAATACTTATCTCAGTTTTTCTCAGTTTATCTCAGTTTTATTATAACTCGATATAACTGTAGTCCCTCGATAAAACGGTCCTCTAAAAATACTTGGTCTATCGAAAGTATATTGTATACATATAAACAAAATCCTTTTAAATGGTAGGTATGATTGTGTTACCATCAAAATCTTGAAATATACGTTTATACTTGTGTCTGTAAAACACCTTTCCATAAAATATTTTCATCATCATAATTTTTACCAACCCATTTCATCTTATTAGACATATTAACTCCTCACTTAAAAACCCCCACACCAATGTGCACTCTCGATATGAACAACAATAACAATGGCAACATAAAATACCGAAAGAGTTAATTAAAATACTTTTTTGTTTAATTATGCTGTAATGAACATGCTCTCACTTTTTATTTTATCCTCTCGCCGACAGTAATGGAAAAATATTTTCTTTTCGCATATTTTACAAAACCACACGGACACCTTTCCTCGATGCTAAAGGTGAAATGTTGAACACAAACACACGAGACAATGGCATTTTCACATAAAAATATACGTAGACAGTATAAAGATACCAGGTTGTGGTTGTCTGTCTTTAGGGATTTTTTTATTAAATAATTTCATTATATGATTATTATTGCATAAAGTTCCATATCCATAGGGATATGGATGAAAGGATGTGTATATAGTTTAAAAACTATTAAAAATATGTTCTTCAGTTGTAGAGAATTGTGAATTTAATTATATATCTATGGAACATATTTTGTCATGGTATTATGTGATAAAATTGGAAGAGCTAAATAATTTTGTATATAAATATGTAGTGTAAGGAGAAGGATAATTGTGGGAATATATAGCCTCCCTTCTTGAAGTTGAATTTCTGGTTACTGTAGTTGAGACAATTTTAAAACTTTCGAACCTCAATCTTAATCCATATCTATCGTGTTTTCAAAAAACAGATGGACATGGCTAAATCAACATCGAATTTTATTTACTTCTTTACTAATATTTCTTGGTGTTCAAAAAGGTATGTATGCTTTTGTCAATAAATAGATGTATATCGAAAACACTTATGCGACAACATCACTTTGATGACCACATCGCTCTGATCTGATCTGTTTGCAAAATGTCATATAAAATCCATGGATATTTATTTTATCTCAAATTAATGTTGACAATATCATAGGCGCCGTATTTTTTGCTACGCTTCTAGCATTTGCTGAATACCAGACACGTACGACATGTAAACAAATTCGAATTTCATTGTTTAGAATTAGTATTTCAACATGCAGCCAACGAACGACAACAGTACAACAATGTCTGGTGGTATCTTTGACATTTTGGATTTACTTTATGCGAAACATGCATAACTTCCCACACAGAAACGGCGTTTATCCAATAAATGAATAGCAGCAGCACATGCAGGCGGACAGACATATAGACGGACGAATTGAGCGACAGACATACTTTTTAGAATAGACTCATATAGCTTTTTTTCTTGTCGTTGGCATAAAGTGCTACTCTAATTGCAAAGCAAGTGGGCGCCATTTGAAAGCCAAAAAAAAAAAAAACAAAAAGAAATCTCTAATAATTTTATATATTATACCCCTCTCGATCATGGTAGAATGACAGATTGAGAAAATTTGTCATATTGTTTGAGACGAAACGGAAAAATTAGTCATAAGTATACATTTATTAAAAGATTCTTATAAGATTTGATCGGTCAATTTAATTTTTTGACTTTCTTAGTAGTAAAACCAGTAAGGAAAGTAGTAAAGTCGGACGGGGCCGACTGTATGATACCCTTCACCTCTAACATGAACATGAAGTACAGAAATAGCCGTTGGGCTATTTCTGTACTTCTAGAAAACGCAACAACGCAAAATTTCATGACAATCTGACTAACATGAGGAGTTTGATGTCCAATTTACTTAAAATCGGACGAAAATATGTACGGAAGTTATATCCAAATATGAACCGATTTCAACGAAACTTGTCACAGGTTATGTTATACTAATTTCAGTACGTTTTGTTCCTATCAGCCATATATTGGATCCTTGGTGCGTCAATTGCTTAAAATCAATCTATAATATAAGGGTGCTTATCTAAATCTCAACCGATTTTCAAATCGAAAGATATATAGGGACTTTGGTGCACCATTAACATTAAATCGGACGAAAATATATATGGGAGCTATATCTAAATCTGGACCGATTTTCACGAAACTTGGCAGACATTATTCTAGGCTTAATTCATTACGCTGTGCCAAATTTCGTGCAAATCGAACGATATATAGGGACTTTGGTGCAGCATTTTCCTTAAATCGGACGAAAATATATATGGGAGATATATCTAAATGTGAACCGATTTTTCCCAATTTCAATAGGGTTTGTCCTTGGGCCAAATAAGTGAACTGTGCCAAATTTCATCCATATCGGATCATAAATGCGACCTGTACTTCGTTCACAAAAATACATGGACGGACAGACAGACAGACGGACAGACGGACATGCGTAAATTGACTCAGAAAGTGATTCTATGCATATTATCAAAAGGAACTATGGGTCTATCTCGATTCCTTTTGTCTTTTACAAAAATATGCACAAATACATAATATCCTGTACCACAGTGTGGTGAAGCGTATAATAAAAAACCAGTAAGGAAAGTTCAAAAGTCGGACGGGTCCGACTATATGATATCCTTCACCAATTGGGGTACATACAAGAGAAGCCCATATGTACAATATCCTTTAGAGAGTATAGTCAGATCATCTTTGCAGGACCATTGAAATGGAATGTAACGAAATTAACTGCGTGAAGTTGTAGATATTTGAACTAAATTAAAACAACCCAAGCATCTAAATATAAACATTTATATATAAATGGACGTCTTTGAGCAAATGTGGTATCCACAATTTGGTATGCTGCAACACGCTGCCAAATTTTATGAATATAGAACAAACATAGACTCCTCGGTGCGCCATTTACATAAAATCGGACGAAAATATATATTGGGGCTATATCTAAATCTGAACCGATTTTAACAAAACTTGACCAGCATCAATCAAGACCTTATTCAATACTCTGTGCAAAATTTTGTCTCAATCGGACCAATATTGGGAGTTTGGTGCACCATTTACCTAAAACCGGACGAAACTACATATGGGAGCTATATCTAAATCTGAACCGAACCAAATAAGTGACATATACTAAATTTCATCCAAATCGGATCATAAATGCGACCTAAACTTTGTTCACAAAAATACATGGACGGACAGACGGACATGCATAAATCGACTCAGAAAGTGATTCTATGCATATTGTATTCAATGTGTAATTGTTTGACAAGTGACTGTTGAATTCAAACTGAAATAATGACTAACAGATGTTGAACTTTTTAGATAGAGGACTTCATAAAATAGTTTTAACGGAAGAAGTGGGTAATAAAAAATAAAAAATTAAGACATCATGTTGTATCGATCCTACATGAATATATATTTTTAACATAATATCGGTTAACGAATATATTCATATTTATAGAAGTTGAACAAAAAATTTAAGTGTAACTCCTAAAAGTGTAGCCAATAGATGTTAGAAGGCTATGGTATTAGCAAGTTATGGAAACAAGTTGTTGTGGATTGAGACGAATTGGTGAAGATCTGCACATATTTAAATATATCTCGCATATACTAAAGTCCCAATATTTGTCCGATTAAGAACAAAATTTGCATAGTGTATTGAATTGAGTCAAGAATATGTGTTTTATGCTTCCATATATTTTCGTCCGATTTCATCTAAATGTTTCACCAAATAGCTAACGTGTGTGCGATTGCTATGAAACTAATTGAGTCTATAATGAAGAGTATTAAGTATCGCTTAATTCGATTCAGATGTCGAAATAGCTATATGTATTTTCGACCGGTTTGTTGAGATTGTGCATTTAATACCCAACATTTCTTAGCTTGAGATTCCAATTTGCACAGCGCACAGTGGTCGAAATCAGGGATTTAGCGGCCATAAATTTAAAACATCTAAACCAATTGAAATAAGCGGCGCTAAATTTAAAAAGTCTAAACCAATTGAAATATGTTGCTGAAGTTTTGCACATATTTTGTTGTTGCCTGTGGGAATAATTGTACCGAATATGGACTAGATCAATGTTTTGTTAATGCTGTTACATATAAGAAAGCCCAACCAAATTGGATACTGTTTGTAATTTTGGATTCTCCCCATTAAAATTATTAATATTGATCCAGTTTTCAGGTTAGCGCCAATTTTATGGTAGCGGTATACTGAAGATTTTAGGCACAATCGAATTGGCTTTACATTCGCATGTTAGATTCTAATCGGGTACCAAATCTTTCTGCAAAACTATCTACATTGACCCATTTTTTTGGGTTGCAGCCATATTACTATACCCCTCAAATATCTATGAAGAACACATATTTATTTTCGACGGATTCCATGTATAACTACTTCAAAGATACTATGTCTGTTAAATCGACAAGAGACGGAGAAGTTGACGGAGACGTTGACAGTGTATCCAAGATGAGTGGTTGACCTTTAAATCGATACCAAATATATTTATATACTAATAAAAAAGTAAAGTGATTGACTGACTGACTGACTGATTTAACGATTCATCAACGCCCAGACAAAACGGCTGAAGGTAGAATATTGAAATTTTGGGTGAAGGTCACTCTTGGTCCAAATGTGACAGATAAGGCTGGGTTTTTGGAAATTCGTACTAGAACGGAACGAAAAGTACTAAATATGATACCATTTGTATTTGGCGAACCGGTGGAGCTAGAACTCTGAAATTTGGACTGAGTGTCGCTGATGGAGTGTAGAATAGATGTAGCAAACGGCTTTTTGGAAATTCGAAGTATGAGTATCCGAAAAGTATTGAAATATACTAAAATTGGTACAATTTCGTAGCATGTCAATGGATTGAGCTAAAAACTTGAAATTTGGAATGCAAATTAAGGTTGATATGAGGAGAGTTTGGAAAGCGTGTACTCATGTGTACGAAAAGTACTATATGGTACTATATTTGGTACAAATTTGATTTGGAGATACAAATTGAGCTGAAATCCTGAAAATTGAAAGTAACATTTCCGTCGGAGTGTAGGATTGGGACATGTACGTAGTTATGAAATTTTTTACTTATGTGCACGGAAAGTACTATATCGTACTATAATTGGTACAATTTGGATTTGGCTGAACCGATAGAGCTGGAACAATGGTTATCGGAACATATATATGACAGCTATAGCTAAATCAAAGTCGAAAAGTCTGAATAGAAAGTCGATTGATGGTTAGACAAAAATATTCCTCACATTTATATCAGTAAAATTGCCATAAACCGAATATTTTCAGATTTCTTGAAACGGGGAATACTGTCACCCCTCCCTTTTTAGGTTATCACCCGTCGCAAACTTTTATTTTTAATCCTTTCCTGATAATTATCAAAACAATTTCGATTTGTTGTACAGTGTAGTCATCCAACTAAGCAAGCAATTGGTAAAAGTCTGAAGAAATATGAAGAGTCTGGAGCGGTTACAAATATTGTAAGGCCTCTTAAAAAATCGGTGCTTTAAGTGAAAGCATTGCCGAAGACCCGAATTTGTCGATTCCTCATCGTTATCATGAATTAGGACTTCCATACGCACATTTTGGATTTCCGAGCCTGGGCAATATTTCACAATATTTGCAGCCTCTTTATCGATTAGAGGTCAACAGCTCATCGCCTCTTTATTAGTCTGGTATCTTTTTTCCTGAGTAAACATTTACGCCATACGATTTAAATTTGGTTATTTTACACACAAAATTCTCGGTTCAGTTAACCCTCGAAGTATTGATCAATCATTCTTAAAACAACTATTCCAAATAGTTGGCCAGATCCCTTATCCGTTTAAAGTTTGTGAAGTTCGGCGTACAATAAAGGCCTCTAGAGCGACTAGGAAACAATACAATGATCAAGTTTTCGTTCCATTCGATTCCCTAAATATCATCTGATTATCACCGAAATATATAAGGGTCGTCCTTAGCCATAACGCGAATGTCCTAGTATATATATATATATATATATATATACTAGGATATGCTTGCAACTTCGTTAGCGAATGTAGGAAATATTTAAACTTGTATTAACATTCTATTTTATTTTCACAGCAAACTGCATATGTCAGAAAAACCAATTCACCATAAATTAAATTTGAGTACCATTTAGTAGCAAATTTTATGATTCGAGCTCTAAAGGTTCACCCAAATCCAAATTTTCCATTTAGCACACATTATTTCCATAAGTACCCTGTTCAACCATCCAACAAAACTTCATGCATACCCCGATCCTACACTCCCACAATGATTCTAAATTAAAATTTCAGGATTTCAACTCTATTGGTTCATCCACAACTTAAATTGTCCAAATTTAGTACACAGTAGTATGAATTTCCCAAAACTTCCTAAATAGCCCAATCCTACACACCGACAGTGATTCTAAACCCAAGTTTCAGGATTCCAACTCCATAGGTTCAACCACAATTCAAATTGTACCATATTTTGTACACATTTTGTACCATATCCTACACTCACACAGTGATCCTAAATCAAAGTTTCAGTATTCCGACTCTATTGGATCCACCCAAAATTTAAATTGTATACCAAATTTAGTACACCGTAGTACGAATTTCCAAAACTTCCTACTAAACCCAAACCTATACTCCCACAGTGATCCTAAATTCAAGTTTCAGGATTCCAACACTAACGGTTCACCCACAATTCAAATTGTACAAAATTTAGTACACAGTAGTACAAATTTCTAAAACTTCCCACATATTTCAATCTTACACCTAACAGTGATCCTGACTCCAAATTTCATGATTCCAGCTCTATTGGTTCAACTTGGTTCCTGACCCTAATCCTACATCCCTACAATGATCCTAACTCCAAACTTCATTCATGCAAGTGGTGCACCAAATACCCAACAGAATTTGGTGCCAGGTTTCATATAGTCCGCCTGACTTTAATCATATCGTAACTGGATCAACGCTATTCATTGAAATTTCGGTCCGAAATTTTACTACATTATTTTTTAAAGCATGTTCATTTTGATCCACTGATAGAGCATGATTTAATGTATAAACCTTCATTCATATGTTCACTTTCTTTTGTAATCTTATCTATTGTCATGGTTCCTGTTACTACAACAGTTTAAATGTAACAGTCATATATATGTTATTGTACGAAAGGTTGCTCATTAATTGCTGACCATCAATGGATTCGGTCAAATGTACTTTGACTTTATGTTGCAACAAGTTCACCTTTACCCGACAAACAAAAGCGGCAGGAAAATGCAACAACTCGTTTTATTCCTATTGAGCAATATTTTTACTCACATGTATCAACAACAATGCCCTATATACGAGTATCTGTTCGAATTTTATTATATTAAATAAAATACGATGTCACAGGTTAGACATTATTTGCAACAGAATTCAAGGGAATGACAAAAGGAAAAACAATGAATGAAGATGGACATAAAGTCATAAAGAACTTCCTCTGCACTACAATCCAAGTTGAACACCAAACAATTGAGGAGACTTGCAACTACGTAGTATATCAATGACTGGATGGGTCAACCGAGATCCATAAAAAAAGAACTGATACTTTGACATTGACCTCCTATGGTTTTATGACACCAAACACAAGCTAACAATGTAATCAGGCATAGAGTTACAGTTGTTTTCTAAAGGCATCCCATCCAGTTCCATTCCATTCAAACTCCGAGACAAATTCTGAAAATACAAAAGAGGCCAGCAGTTGTGGATAATCGACAGTGGTTCGTTGTTCTCCTACCAGAGTGGCTCTTTTGACTACTTAAACGGAGTAGAGATTTTATTTATTTTTGTTTTATTACGACAATGTAAAGGTTCATCGGTTGCCATTCATTCATAAAATTGTGAAGATCTCCGGTTTTTGGATTGGTGTTGTTGCTGCTGCCATTTAATAAAAATGTTTTCTACAATTTCAATAATAATTTTTTTATAGTTTTCTGTTTGTTGTTTCCTGGTTTTTGGGATAAACGTTTTTTTAAGAGTGTCAAATTTATTTATGATTGTTGGCTGGTGGTGGTCCAAAAATACACCAATACAATAGTCCAAAAGCAATACAATGGCATTAAATTCTTTTATTCTTTCTTTCTCTTTTATTGAACCTCTTCAGTCAGTTATGCTGCTCAATTCGGTTTTCAACTGTTTTGTAATTTTTTTATTGTTTTATATCATGAAATATAGGGAATTTATGACATTTCTAAGATATTGTTGAGGAAATACTATTGTAATCTGTCCCAAGTTGTGTGTTCGATTGTGCAAACGTTTTTCTGTGTGAGTGTGTGTGCCTTCTATTGTTTAATGGTAATAAAAAATTTCTTCTTGGGATAAGGGTGTTATTTATAATAGAGGACATTTGTAATCTAATAATACAGTAAGCGATATTGAATTTTAAATTATTGATATCAAACTATTGATTATTGCCTCAGCAGATGTTCGATGATGTTATGTAAGGTTTTAATGAATCCATTCAACGAGATTTTGCACATATGTATTTTATATTCATAAAATATATGAGGTCGATAAATAATAACAAATCTAGTATGCTTGTTATAGTGCCAGTAACTTTTTGGACCAGTCATTTTAGACCCCGTGCAGCATACATGGATGTTTAGTCATATTTATTATCTCAGATATTATATGCTGTCCCAAAGTCGATAAGTCTGCCTAACAGACACCATATACATTTAAAAATAAGTTAGGTTGAAAGGAGGGCTTGTTGATTCCACCAAATATACAGTAGTTTGGCGCTATAAAAAAAAGGTTGCGAATATAAAGATAGTATTCGTTATACTTTAAAAAATTCTGTATTATTAGTGAAGTCCTTCATTTTTTTCCATTCGGGTTATTCCGTATAGATCAGTGCCATTTATTATTTGGTATGATTAATATGGTATTTATTAATAAAAAGGAATCGCTCCGTTGCCAATATTGAACATTAACTACATGTTCCTATTGTAGAGGCTGTAATTTGCTATTCCGGGATATTGGAGGATAAAATGTTTTTGTGTATTATTGCCACCCCCACATAGAAGTCAAACCCGATTTTCGAATTTTTAGTGTTTAGCAGCATTTTCCGACCGAATTTTGGAAATAGGTTTCTGCGTTGAGATAGCCTCTGTATAAAATATATTATGGTCCAGGTATTTTGAAAGACTAACCTAATTTTTCATCGAAGTTGCTGGCATTTTGGTCGATTTTTATACCCTGTACCACACTGTGATACAGGGTATTGTGTCTTTGTGCATATGTTTGTAACAGGTAAAAGGAAACGAGATAGACACATGGTTCCTTTTGAGAATATGCAAAGAATCACTTTCTGAGTCGATTTGCGCATGTCCGTCAGTCCGTTCATGTATTTTTGTGAACAAAGTACAGGTCGCATTTATGATCCGATTTGGACGAAATTTGGAATAGGTCACTTATTTGGCCCAAGGACGTAAATTGGGAAAAATCGCTTCAGATTTGGATATAGCTCCCATATATTATCGTCCGATTTAATGTCCCTATATATCTTTCGATTTGCACGAAATACGGCACAGCGTAATGAATTAGGTATAGAAAGATGTGTGTTAAGTTTCCTGAAAATCGGTACAGATTTACATATAGCTCAGATATATATTCGTCCGATTTAATGCAAATGGTCCACCAAAGTCCCTATATATCTTCCGATTTGCACGAAATTTGGCACAGCGTAATGAATTAGGAATAGAATGGTGTGTGCTAAGTTTCGTGAAAATCGGTTCAGATTTAGATATAGCTCCCATATATATATTCGTCCGATTTATTGTTAATGTTTTACCAAAGTTCTGTATATTTTTCGATTTGCACGAAATTTGGCACAGCGTAATGAATTAGGAATAGAATAATGTGTGTTTACGTTTCCTGAAAATCGGTTCAGATTTAGATATAGCTCCCATATATATTTTCGTCCGATTTAATGTAAATGGTGCACCAAAGTCCCTATATATCTTTCGATTTGCACGAAATTTTGCATAGCGTAATGAATTAGGTCTAGAATGAGGTGTGTTAAGTTTCCTGAAAACCGGTTCAGATTTAGATATAGCTCCCATATATATATTCGTCCGATTTATTGTTAATGTTTTACCAAAGTTCTGTATATCTTTCGATTTGCACGAAATTTGGCACAGCGTAATGAATTAGGAATAGAATAATGTGTGTTTACGTTTCCTGAAAATTGGTTCAGATTTAGATATAGCTCCCATATATATTTTCGTCTGATTTAATATAAATGGTGCACTAAAGTCCCTTAATAACTTTCTATTTGCACGAAATTTGGCAAAGCGTAATAAATTAGGTCTAGAATGATATGTGGTAAGTTTCCTCAAAATCAGTTCAGATTTAGATATATCTTTCGGTTTGCACAGATATATCTTTCGGTTTGCACGATATTTGGCACAACGTAATGAAATAGGTCTAGAAAGATGTGTGTTAAGTTTCCTGAAATCGGTTCAGATTTAGGTATAGCTTCTATATCTGTCCAAATGAAAAATTTAGTATCGGTTGCGGAATGATGTGTTTTATTGATCCAATTTCATTTTATTGGTCCTTTAAAAATGCGACGTCTGTTAGGATTCATCTGTGGAATATACCCAAAGTGGTGAAGGGTATCGTATAGTCGGCTCCGACCGACTTTACCACATTCCTTACTGGTTTTAGTATGGCAAAGTTTCTACCCCAGTTTTCCAATCAGGTAGTCTCGAACCCGAAGTGGTATACTGTAATTTATCATTC
The DNA here is from genome assembly GCF_032173495.1 of Musca vetustissima. Taxonomy (NCBI): domain Eukaryota; kingdom Metazoa; phylum Arthropoda; class Insecta; order Diptera; family Muscidae; genus Musca; species Musca vetustissima. The sequence goes on from NW_026884073.1 coordinate 27,660, forward strand.
CAGGCTTTAGAACGGTCCCTGGGCGTATATAATATATGTTGGCTATTTTTGCCCATTAAAGGCCTCGCCCCCATTTTCGGGATTTTAACGGATTTGACCTCATTATCCAACAGAAGTGGCTATAAATTCGCCTTCGGAGTTCTCAACGGGCAATTTGAGTCCGCATTTTGGTATAGCCTCCTTCCCACTTTCGGATGTATTGAGGCCTTGCAATTTTCTGCATTTGAATCATGTTTTGATATACCCACTTGTAGGTCTCGTGGCCAAAGAAGTTTCCTATTGTATTTGGTAATGATCCGTTAGTACTTAGGGAATGAAATGAACCAAAACCTTTTTACCGTTTTTGTAATCGCTATAGAGGACACAATTATGATCCGAACATGACGAAATTTTGCATGGAGCCCAAAGTATAAGCGTGCCCGTTTTGATAGAGATCGGTCAATATTTATGAGGTCAAATGGATCCTGATTTTTGTGTGAAAAGTGGCAAATTTTCCATTCTATGGGGTACATATTTACTTCTGAAGAACATAACCGGTGAAGTTGACACTAAATCTAAGAGGAGTGTTTGACCTTTATATTGATATCAATTATATAGCTGCATGTACTCGGATAAGGTGGTCTGGTTTAAAGTGGTCTACGTATTATGAAATGGTTTAGTATTAACATTACCACACTAGACGGCGGACGACGCACATAATTTTCGATGATGATTAGATGATATTTTAGGGGTGATATGGACCGAGGGTTTATTTTTGTCTGGTTTTCTAGTCGCTTTAGACGTCACAAATTTCCAATGGAGTAGGCGATCTAGGCAACATATGCGAGTGGATGTCTTGATGAAGAACTGTCAAATGAACCAAAACTTTTTTGCGTAAAATAATAAAAATTTCATCTTATGAAATAATTTTTACTCTGGTAACCGGCCAAAAGAGTACAAATATCGCGTAATATTATCCAGGCTCGGAATATAGATCCGCAGGAACTTAGACCTCATTGGAAGTTGTTTAGGGTATCATATGGTCGACCCGTCCGACTATACTACTTTGCATTAAAACCTACATTTGTTCGGTGTAGAAGTCTCAATGTGACGTTTCGATAACAAAACATCCAAAAATCTAAGGACATTTATATTCCCGATAATTTTGAAACACCTACCACTGATTTTGACAAAAAAAAGAAAAAAAAAACTATGTCATTATAGCCGAACCCATCTAAAGAATATACTTTTGTGGTAAACTTTAATAACCACGTCGTGAAATGCGTTTTCATTTTGCTTATCAAAGTCCATTGAATTTCAAAGAAGAAAATCTGTTCTGATTGATTTTGAACCCCATACCGCTCACCCAAACAGCAACAATTGACAAAAAATACACCGATGAACACATGTTCAATACTCACAGTTCGACGAAGTCACGTTAATGTCAATAAACAATTTCATTTATTAAATTTTTGTGTTTGTTATACTCTTCATAATGTTGGAAATTTGCCAACATCCGTATGTACGTACCTAAGTGAAATATGTATACGTACGTATGTATGCATGTATGACATGACATGTGTGTGGGCAATCAATACTGATACTACTACTGATGCTGCTGTTGTACACGTACTTACATATTGACACAATATGTGATTTCATGTTGTTGTTTTTGTTGTTCATTTTTTTCTTACTTCCTACAATGAAGCTTCCTTTGTCCTTCAACGAAATGATGCGCTGATGTTATTGGTGTTGTTATCTGTGTTATTTATAAATTTGTTATAGACCGACAGACAAACAAACGGACGGACGGACGGACAACACCACTAAACATTATACAAACAAATCATAATTCATATTTACTTAATGTGTGTGCACCGGACCAAAAAGAACAGAAAAAACAACTTCAAAACTTGAGAATATTCTCTGATGTTAGTATTGTTGTTGTTTGGCTATAGGAAAAGCATCATTCATGTTTCCGATAATCATGCCAAGACATAACGTCTATGTTGTGGTGTAGTAATTTTTTTCCTTGCTCCTACCATCAGATTGTAACGCTTGGCCAGATAGAATAAGAATCCATCGATCCTAGTTTACTTTGTTGTATACGAGAGCCATTTGATTGTTGGCTTTGCAGAGAGCATCCGTGAGGTCACGTATTCAATTTTTAGTAGCAACCAAATAAACAGCAATTTGTCAGATATAAATTTAAGGAAAATTGCCAACATTAAATGCCGCAGCACGCCAAAATGTGTTGGCCTTTATGAAGAGAACATATCAATAATAATTATGTATGGATGAAAGTATTTACAGATGTTGTACGGGAATGATATCAATTTGGATTAATTTGAATTTCTGAGGCATAAAACATGATTGGATTAGTCTAACATATGTACGTGTATGCAAAGGAAGATTTAGATAAATATGATTTAGAGCATTGTATAACTACTTCCATTTTTCTTATACGAGATTCCAATACGAAACGCTTGTTATTTTGAATAAAATATGGATTGGTATATACATACACTGCGTATTATTCACATTTAACTACGTTTTGAGTCGTATTCCCAACCCAAAGTATAAACAAGAAAAATATAACTTTTTTATAAAACTCTTATGGGGTGTTAAATCTTGCGTCCAAAAATTATCAATATCAGTTTTCTGTTTGGTATAGTTCCCATAGAACGGTACAATCCCATATTTTGTAGACTTAAGTCGCATTTTCCAACTGATGGGGCTGTAACGTGGTATAGAGGATTCTGGAAGGCCGACTTTTATACAAATTTGTGAGGTGTTTACATAGCTCAAAGTTTTGATATAACCCCACATAAAATTTCCGATTCTTTTTCGTTATTAACATTTTTTTAGCCGATTTTTCTCGTGCCGATTTTTCTCTATGGTTTGTCGACGTCTACGAAATAAAAACCAGAAAGGAAAATAGTAAAGTCGGACTGGGCCGACTATATGATGCCCTTCACCACTAAGGGTATACTCTACATATATCTCCTAACGTTGCCCTTTCGAAACAACATTGACATGAAATGGAAAGAACTTGAATATGTGATCTGTATGCTTTTCTTGAACCTATTTAGAGCAAACTTGATACACGCTATTCGGCAAGCCGCACACTTCAAAATTTAATCTCAATCAGACACCTGTTTGAAATATATATGAAAGCTGTGTCTGCATCTGCACCAATTTCAACAAAACGCAATAATGTCATTCTTCTTTTAATTCGATACGTTGTGCAAAATATCGTGTCACTCGGTGCATCATTTACCTAAAATCCAAAAAATATATATATATTTATATATATATATCGAAGCTACATCTAAATCTGAACCGACTTCAACGAAACTTGCAAGAGATTAATTTATATTAATTTCAGTACATTTTACAAAATTGTATGTCAATCGTACAAACTTTGAATGTTTAGTGCACAATTTACATAATTTACATACATTTAATAAATTTACATTTTACATAAATTTACATGAAAATATACATGGGAGCTATACCTAAACCTTAACAGATTTTCACAAAACTTAGCGCATATCATTCTATACTCAGTTCAGTACGCTATGGCAAATGTTGGGCAAATCGAAAGATATGTAGGGACTCTCGTACACCATTTACATATAATCGGGCAATACTATATATGGTAGATATATCTAAATTTTAACCGATATTCACGAAACTCAGCACACATCATTCCAGGCTCAATTCAATACGCTGTGCAAAATTTCGTGCAAATCCAAAGATATATAGGGACTTTGGTGCACCATTTACATAAAATCGGATAAAAATATATATGGGAGCCATATCTAAATCTGCACCGATTTACACGAAACTTGACAGAAATCACTCTAGCCTCAATTCAGTACCTTATGCCAAATTTCGTGCAAATCGAAAGATATATAGGGACATTGGTGCACCATTTACATAAAATCGGACAAAAATATATATATATATATATAACTCTTCGCTTCATTCAGTCCGTTGTGCCAAATTTCGTGAATATCGAAAGATATATAAGGACTTTGGTACACCATTTACCTTAAATCGGACGAAAATATATATGAGAGCTATATCTAAATCGGGACCGATTTTTACGAAACTTGGCAGACATCATTGTAGGCTCAATTCAGTACGTTGTGCCAAATTTCATTCAAATCGAATGATATATAGGGACGTTGGTACACCATTTACCTTAAATCGGACGAAAATATATATGAGAGTTATATCTAAACCTGTACCGATTTTCACGAAACTTGGTAGACATCATTCTAGGCTCCATTCAGTACGTTGTGCCAAATTTCGTGCAAATCGAAAGATATATAACGACTTTGGTACACCATTTACCTTAAATCGGACGAAAATATAGCTATATCTAAATCTGAACTGATTTTTCCCAATTTCTACAGGGTTCGTCCTTGGGCCAAATATGTGACCTATGCCAAATTTCATCCAATTCGGATAATAAATGCGACCTGTACTCTGTTTACAATTTAACATGGACAGACGGGTGGACGGTCATGCATAAATCGACTTAGAAAGTGATTCTATGCATATTGTCAAAAGAAACCATGAGTCTATCTTGTTTCCTTTTGCCTGTTATAAGCATATGCGCTAAGACATAATACCCTGTACCACAGTGTGGTGAAGGGTATAAAAACAAGCAAGTAAAAAGTGTCAGTCGGTGTTGCTTACAGGTATATGCCCCCAGCCTATGGTTTGCGGATGTCTTCGGAACTACACACAGATTTTATTATTAGCTTTATTTAATATATATTTTTTTATCACAGAGGTTTCGGATTTAATGTTGATCAAATTCACTTCAAATTAATTTAATCAACTTATTTATAAGTTTTTTTTTTAAATATTTGACATTTCCATGTTGTCGAATGAATTCAATGGAGTACGTTCAAGTCTTGGAAGACAAATTATTGCCATTTTGGGAAAGTAGCAACAATCAAGGACTCGTTTTTAAGCAGGACAACGCACCAGTTCATAAAAGTGGCCATACTCAAGTATGGTTAAAATCGAAAAATATTAAAATTTCCGACCAGAATCCGATCGAGAACATGTGTGGAATCTTGACTCATCGTGTCTATGCCGAAAACCTCCAATACCAAACTGTATTTTACCTCCAAGAAGTGATTTTCGATGAATGGCGGTCAATCGATGAAGACTTGCGAATAATTTTGATCAACAGTGTGATGGATAAAATTTTTGAACTTATTCAAAATAAGGGTGGTCCTACCCATTATATATAAAAGTAATTTTATTTTATTTAAGTTTTAAAAAATAATTTTTTTTTAATTTTGTAAAAGTGCGTCTATAGTTATGCAACACCAGCAATTTTGAAAGTGCAGAATTCGGCGAAACCATAAAGAATAAATTAATTATTTTTGTTGAATAATATGTGTTTTTGATCGTTTTATTGTGAACAATAACTTAATGGGACCATTTTATTTCTCAACTAACATACCAATTGAATTAAGGGTGCGTCTATAGTTATGATACGCAGTGTAGAACGCAAGCTCTCCCATATATTTAGTTATACATTAAATATTTGATCTCTTTGACTGTGAGCTCGGATGGTCACACATAGGGCAATATTACGATACAGTATACTTCCTAAGTTACAAGATTTTTTCCGTGTGCTAAATGCAATCACTGTTTGCAATCTGATAAAATTCATAAATTTTTCAGGTAAAATAAAATACCAACCACCCGCATATGTCCATTGTTTGTTGTTTAACTATCAACGTTAGACGCAGCAATATGCCCATCAACCGGTATCCCCAAAAGTTGACGAATACATTGTACAGATAACTATATCCAGAGTTATGTTGGCATCAGGTGAACGCCATTGATGCAAATAATTTTCGAACGTCATCGGTGGCCAGTTTTTATGCAATTTGTGAAAAAGCAATTTCATTTATTTTCCATGCACTCTCCGATGCAACAAAATAAATTGGGTTAAAAGCATATGGACAATGATGGACAATATGGCCAATGACTGAGTGAATGAACGGGAATGTATAGATGCATCCATCCATCGTCCATGAATATGGATAAAAGTTGGCTATATTCAGTTGCGCTTATTATTTAATTTGTGGTTTATTAATATAATTTATGGTTGGAGATTGTTTAAATCACGAAAAGTAAACACAAAAAAGTTGCAGAATTTTTTCGTTGTTGGTAGCTAGCGAACGTAAATTGTTGCAAATAACAAAGTTAACGTTCATAATTAAAAATTACTTGGTTTAAAAGGTTTCCTGTTTTATGAAAACAAATGGTAGAGATTATGGTTATTGGGGTATAAAGTCATGTTGTAGTGTGGTTAGTCCAGGTTAGTTTTAATTTTACAAACAACAAATAAAACATCGACAAACTTTAACGAACTCTTTATACCCTTTAGAAACAAATAGCAAAAATCCGAATTTAACAATATATTGACATTTAACATTATATTGGCTGGATTGATATATTTATTGAAGGATTTTTTTAAAAAATTTCGTAGGGGATGATAGATACCAAACATCGACACTGGTCGGCTTTAACATGGCAAAGTCCAGGCTTATCTTGGTCCTTATCGGTCCATTCCTTCTGAAACCTCCACACAGGGACTATGTCTAAATGCGGCTATAGTTCATTATCGAACCATGCGTTCTATTTTTTTTATCTCGCTATCCTCCGCAGGTGAAATGATTACAATAGAGTCTTAGAACCAAACTCAAAACGCGGAACAAATCAGATAATTATTTTAATATAAACCAGTAAGGAAAGTAGTAAAGTCGGACGGAGCCGACTATATAATACCCTTCACCACTTTGGGTATTTTCAACAGATGAATCCTAAGAAACGTCGCATTTTTAATGGACCAGTGAAATGAAATTGGATCCATAAACATGTCATTCTGCAATTCATAACGCTGTGCCAAATTTCGTGCAAATCGAAAGATATATAGGGACATTGGTACACCATTTACCTTAAATCGGACGAAGATATACATGGGAGTTATATCTAAATCTGAACCGATTTTCAGGATACTTAACACAGACCTAATTCATTACGCTATGCCAAATTTCATGCAAATTGAAACATATATAGGGACTTTGGTGCACCATTTACCTTAAATCGGACGAAGATATATATGGGAGCTACACCTGTACTTTGTTAACTAAAATACATGGACGGACGGATGGACAGACGGACGGACGGACAGACGGACATGCATAAATCGACTCAGAAAGCAATTCTATGCATATTCTCAAAACGAACCATGGGTCTATCTCGATTATTTTTGCCTGTTACAAACATATGCACAAAGACATAATACCCTGTACCACAGTTTGGTGAAGGGTATAAAAAGGGGGTTATATGGGGACTACCCTAAAAAGGGGGCGAATATTAATAATTTTTGGTAGACAGATTTGGTACCATGTGTGATTACGAAATACCAAATTGCAGCAAATTCGGTTGAAAAACGCGATCAAGAACACCAAAATACCGAAAATTGGGGGTACCCTTATATGGGGGCTATCCGAAAAAATTGACCTATATTCATAATTTTTATTTTTGAGAGATTTTGTACCTATTATTAACTCAAAAATCTAAATTACAGCTAATTCGGCGGAAAATACGATAAAAACTCCCAAAATACTGAACATTGGGAGGTACCGTTATATGGGGCTACCAGAAAAAAATGGACCTATAATTATAATTTTTTGTGGAGGCATTTAGTACCCAATAATGTAGTACCCCAATGTAGCAAATTTCAGCGAATTCAGCTCAAAAAAACGCGCTCAAGAACCCCAAAATACCGAAAATTGGGGGGTACCCTTATATGTGGGCTACCCGAAAAAATTGACCTATATTCATAATTTTTTGTAAAGAGATTTGGTGGAGAAGTCGGTGGAAAAATACGACCAATACCCCCAAAATACTGAAAATTAGGAGGTACCGTTATATGGGGCCTACCAGAAAAAGTGGACCTATACTTATAATACTTATAATTTTTGTGGAGACATTTAGTACCCAATAAGAACCCAATTCGGCTGAAAAATAACCCCAAAATACCGAAATTTGGCGGGCACCCTATCTCATTTCCTTCAGAAGATAGCGTAATTACAGCAGACGGACGAACATGGCTAGATCGTCTTAGAATTTTACCCTGATCAAGTATACACTATATAGGGTCGGAAATGAATATTTCGATGAGTTACAAACTGAATGACAACATTAATATACCCTCCATACTATGGTGAGGCGAAAAAAGCAGCGTATAGGTCAACCCTGCAGACTTAGCAACACGTAATGCGATGTAGAATTGTCGGGAGAAAATGAGAGAGTAGAGCCGTATTTTCAGGCAAAAGAAGAAAGAACAAGAAAAACGTGAGCGGGAGCAAATCGAGATGTACAGGAGACAGAAAGAAGTCCGAAAATTTTACCAACGAGTGCAACACCAGATAAAGACAGCTTGTTGAGGATCTGGAAGGAGCATTTTGAAAAACTTCTGGTATCAAATAGTGGCGGTGAAGATTATACCCCAGAACAAATCGAGATGACGGTATAGGGTGTATACCACCTAGCCATGATGAGGTCAGAATAGCAATCAATCGGCTGAAGAATAACAAAGCAGCAAGTGCCGATGGGTTACAAGTCGAACTATTCAAGACTGCTGGTCAGATGCTGGTAAGGAGCATGTACCAGCTGATTAGTACAATTTGGCTAGAGGACTGCATGCCCAATGATTGGAACCTCAGCATCCTGTGTCCCGTGCACAAAAAAAGAGGACAAGACGATATGTGCCAACTATAGAGGAATTAGCCTTCTTCCCATCGCATATAAAGTGATATCCTATGTGCTGTGTGAACGACTGAAACCCATGGTCAATGAGGATTATTGGACTATAAAAATGTGGCTTCAGACCTGGCAAGTCCACCATTGACCACATATTCACTCTGCGCCAAATCCTGGAAAAGACCCATGAAAAACACATCGACACATTCCATCTATTCGTGGACTATAAAGTCGCATTTGACAGCCCTTTCCGTTCAGAGTTGTTTAAAGTCATGTCTGCGTTCGACAAAACTAATGCGGCTATGCAGGATAACTTTAACTGGCACAAGGTCAGCACTTAGATCGGAAAGGACCAATCGGAGACCTTCAATAGCCAACGAGGATTCGGAAAGGTAACAGTTTGCGATATGTTTAAAATCCTATTTGAAAACACCCTGTACAATAAACAATACATGTTACTCGCTTACGCCGATGACATCGATATATTGGGTCGAACTTTGCAACTTTGGGTCGAACTCAGCAACACTAGTAACAGCCACCTTTGAACAAATTGAGAAGGAGTCTGCCAAAGTGGGTCTGGCAGAAATTTGTGAGAAGACCAAGCTGATGATATCTACGCACAAGACGTCCAGTAGACTCGGACCAACTGTGGAACTTGAAAACTAGAGCTTCGAGGTAGTCAATGATTTTATATACCTTGGTACCGCCATAAATAAAACCAATGACATCAGTTTAGAAATTCGGAGAAGGATTGTGATGGCCAACAGATGGTATTATGGTCTAAGTAAGCAGTTTAGAAATGAGGCCATCTCCCGCCAGACCAAACTCACACTTTACAAGACGTTGATACTACCCGTGCTGTTATATGGATCTTAAGCATGGGTACTTGCGCAAGCAGATGAGGCAGCTATTTGATTGATCTATGGGCCGATCTGCGTTGACGGTGAATATCGCCGCCGTATGAACCATGAGTTGTATCATCTATTCTCGGAAATCGGCATTGTCAGACGTATCGATTCTACATATGTATCCTAATGGACTTCGCCTTGGTGACCGGAGACCTTCAATTGCCAACGAGGATTCGAAAAGGTAACAGTTTGCGATCTGTTTAAAATCCTACTTGAAAACACCCTGTACAACAAACCATGTACAACAAACAACACATGTTACTCGCTTACGCCGATGACATCGATATATTGGGTCGAACTTTGCAACTTTGGGTCGAACTCTGCAACACTAGTAACAGCCACCTTTGAACAAATTGAGAAGGAGTCTGCCAAAGTGGGTCTGGCAGAAAATGGCGAGAAGACCAAGCTGATGATATCTACGCGCAAGACGTCCAGTAGACTCGGACCAACTGTGGAACTTGAGAACTACAGCTTCGAGGTAGTCAATGATTTTATATACCAGTTTTGAAATTCGGAGAAAGATAGTGTTGGCCATCAGATGCTATTATGGTCTAAGTAAGCAGTTTACAAACAAGGCCACCTCCCGTCAGTCCAAAATCACACTTTACAAGACGCTGATACAACCCGTGCTGTTATATGGATCTTAAGCATGGGTACTTGCGCAAGCAGATGATGCAGCTATTACAGTGATCTATGGGAAGATCTGCGTTGACGGTGAATATCGCCGTCGAATGAACCACGAGTTGTATCATCTATTCTCGGAAATCGGCATTGTCAGACGAATCGATTCTACATATTTATCCTAATAGACGTCGCCTTGGTGCACCGTTTACCAAAAATGCGACGAAAATATATATGGGGGCTATTTCTAAATCTGAACCGGTTTCAACTAAACTTGGCAGAAAATTATTTATATTAACTTCAGTACGTTTTACAAAATGTTGTGCCAATCGGCCTAGCTTTGATCTTTAGTAATTCAGTTACTTAAAATTGCAAGAAAATATATATGGGAGCTATATCTAAATCGATTTTCACGAAACTCAGCACACATCTTACTAGACTTAATTCAGTACACTATGCCAAATTTCGTGCATGTCGAACGAAATATAGGGGCTATGGTGCACCATTTACATTAAATCGGAATAGAATATATATGGGAGCTATATCTAAATCTGAACCATTGGTCCATCTCGTTTCCGTTGGCCTGTTGCAAACATATGCACAAAAACATAATACCCTATACCACTGTGTGGTGAAGGGTATAAAAAATATCAGCAGCAGGAATTTTCTCTGCAAATATATCCTTCGACTCGTATTGTTTTCTATACACAGAAGATACCCTTCTCAGTAATAAATGATTATACCGATTTAAGCATGTAATTAGTCAAATCGATTATTAGTATTCTTTATGACTTTCAAACATTTGTCATCAAAACTAACCCGAAAGAGTGAATGAATTGTTCATCGATTTTTCTTTCCATATGTTTGTAATGAGTTGTTTTGTATTTGTTTGGAAATACATGTCGCTCGTATTTTCGTATTTGTGAAGAACAAAAAAAAAAAATAAATGAAATGAAATCGAAAACTATTGACAGTTGTTGAGTTAATCCCCTCGTAATAGCCGGAAGCAAAAACTGCACAGAATCCCAAAACAAACTGCATATCATTCTTCCATTTCACACACATACATCATGACACATTGTCCATAAACACACACATATACTGATGTACATACGTACATTGTCATTGTTGTTTGTCGCATGGCTAAACTGGACAATGTCAGCGTATTTATTTCATATTTGTTTGGTCGGATTAGTAATGTTATTTCTTTCACTAATGTTAGTTTTTGTGTTTTTGGTGGTGATGCCTTGTTGGGTCGGCTAATTCCTTTTTCCGTTCCACTTTCATCGACAGCTCTATTTGTAGCATCAAAGTTAAGTACCCAAAGCATTGTATGTCACAGATGGGTTTCACATTTCACTTGCTACTACTTTTTGTTGAATTTTTGGCAAAGGTTGTGTTGGTTTATCTTTTTTTAATTTTTTGGCAAAGGTGTTGTAGTGAAATTGGATTCCTATGGGCAGATAATCATCGGATTAGGTTACAATAGTAGACCGTTGTAGAGGTAAGTGTTTGTGTTATTTTTAAAGGTGTGCTAATTATTATGAAAAAAGAGGATGGAGAGACATTGCAATGATTTGCACCTTGATTGTTTCCAATCGAATAGCTCGAATATGGGGGTGGTTTGGAATTGATGAATGTCAAAATAAATGATTGAAATATACAGTTTTTTTGGAATTATTGTCAACATTGACCAAGTACATAAGGAAATGCCGAAAATGACGAGTATTTTCAAATAATATATGAGATCCAGCGTGGAAAATAATAATTATTTTTTAAATGTTATATTTTCGAACTTTATATACCCTTCACCACACTGTGGTAAAGGGTATTATGTCTTCGTGCATATGTTTGTAACAGGCAAAAGGAAACGAGATATACCCATTATTCCTTTTGATAATATGCATAGAACGCTTTCTGAGACGGTCCGTCCGTGTCCATCTACTAATTTAAACTAACATATAAACATGTCAATTAGGGTCTATGGTGTTCCATTTGTAGGCAATCGAGCAAAACTATGTATGAGAGTGATATGTAAATCTGTACCGATTTAAAGCAAATTATACAGCAAAGCGTGCAATCATAGATTTTATATTAATCGACTTAATTAACTACGCTGCATCAAATTTCATCGCAATCGGACAAACATTGGGTATTTGATGTACCATTTGGCCAAAATCAGACAACCATGCGAAATTTCGTCTCAATCGGACAATCCTTGATAGTTTGGTGCACCGTTTACATCAAATCGGAAGAAAATATATATTGGTTAAGTATCTACATCTGACCCGATTTCATTGAAAATTCACGCATTTTTTTGGGACTCAACTCAATGCGTTATGTACAATTTCGTATCAATTGGACAATTCTTATATGTATATGTATATCTGTTCCGATTTCAATAAATCTTCACACATTTTCGGACTCAGCTCAATGCGTTATGCAAAATTATTGCCTCAATCGGAAAAACCTTGGGAGTTTGGTGCACCATTTACATAAAATCGGAAGGAAATATATATGAAAGCTATATTTAAATCTGAACCGATTTCTACAAAATTTAACACACGCTATTTTAGACCTAACAATATGCAATATTTCGTCGCAATCGGAGTTTTGTGTACAATTTACATAAATGTGGGCAAAAATATATAAGAGTTATATCTAACTCCGAACCGATTTCAAAAAGAATTCACATACGACGTTCCGTTCTTATTTCAGTAGTTTGGAAATTTTGTGCACCATTTAAATCAAATCGGACAAATATATATATATATATATATATATATATATAGGGACTATATCTAACTCTGAACCGATTTCCGCAAACACTTCTATTACGAAAATCGGTACTTAATTTAGTTCGCTGTGCAAACTATTTTCGAATCGTAAAAACCTATATATGGGTTCGGGCCAAATAAATAGTCTGCGAAATTGTGAATGATACATTTGCGAGTCTACTACTAGCAGAACACAACTTCAATTAAGCTATAACCGGTTTAAGGACGGCGAGAAGATGTCAACGACGATGTTCGACCTTTGAATATTCAGAAATTTGGTCCCAGTTGTGTTATTTCTCATGCCACAACTTAAGACTCCGATGAAAGCAAATGGGTTTTCTGCGATTGAGAACATACAAAATGTCGTTTTCGAAGTGCTTCGATGTTTGATAAAAATGCATAATATCGGCGTGGTATTCATTTGTACCAAGTTGGAATCGGATAAAAATAACGTGAGAGAATGATGGTTACCTGATATTAAAACTAAATCGGGTTGGACTTTTAATATTAGCTTGCGGAAAAATAAATTCATTGTTTTTTTCGGCAGATGGTTGGACTGAGAGATTTCTAGTAAGGTATCGATCAAACTATTTCAGATTTATGGAATACCCTTCTTGGAAGGGTGACATTTTGCAGTAAAAAAATATTTTGCTGGTATTTGTTTGGTGCATTCAGTTGTGGGGTGTTAAAAATGGAAGTAAAGAAAGAAAAAATTCGGTACATTTTACAGTTTTTCTTTCACAAAGGGGAGAATGTAAGCCAAGCGGCTAAAATTGTGAATGATGTTTATGGTTTCGATGCTGTAACAGCCAATTGTGTGCAATTTTGTTTTCTATGATTCCGTTCAGGAATTTTGGAGCACGGTTTTAAATGGAGCACGAAAGACACCAAGTTAGGTCGATTGTAATCTCTCCTCTGGTAAGTTTCATTCAATTCGATTTAGAATTAGATATAGGTCCCACATACATATTTTCGTCCGATTTTACGTTTGGCGACTAATTTAATGATAATTGTGCACCAAATAATCATCAGGTGTCCTACTGAGAAAAAAAATTTGCACCAGGCGCTAAAATGAAATTGAAATGGATTAATTTTAGTCGGTTGACATATAGATAAAGATCACATATTTAAGTTTGCCAAATTCATGTCATTAGGCCTTCAAAACCAGTAAGAAAAGATCAAAAGTCTGACGGAGCCGACTAAAAGATACCCTTCACCCCTTTGGGTACATACAAGAAATGATGTGTAAAATTTCCTGCAGATATAAGAGACATATCATCTTTGGAACACAATTTAAATGGAATGGGGGAAAAGAATTGCGATCTACATTGATATGTGAACCAATAAAATACCATACGCATACCATTCTATGAAAAAATTATTGTCAATCGGGCAGACTTGGACTTTATGGAGAAACATTATGGAGAAAAATTATGTATGGGAGCTATATCTAAATCTGAACCGATTTCAACAAAACTTGACAGATGTCAAACTGGACATAATTCAGTACACTGTGCAAAATTTTTTCTCAATCGGGCAAATATTGGGAGCTTGGTCTCCATTTACCTAAAATCGAACGAAACTATATAGGGGAGCTATATCTAAATCTGGGCCTGTTTCAATAAAACTCCACAGCGGTCAAACTGGACCTAATTCAGTAGGCTGTGCACAACTTTATCTCAATCGAGCAAATATTGGGAGTTCGGTGCACCATTTATATAAATTCGGACGAAGATAAATATGGCAGCTACATCTTAATCTGGACCGATTTTCTAAAATTTCAATAGGTTCGTCCTTGGGCCGAATAAGTGAGTGGTGTCAAATTTCGTCCAAATCGGATCATAAATGGGACCTCTACTTTGTTTAAAAGACATAATACCCTGTGTCACAGTGTGGTGAAGAGTATCTATGCAGACTTGCAGTTTTTTTTGATCTCAGATAAATATTTTGAGGTATTTTGTTTTTGCAAAATAGTCAGGCTGAATCCCAGTTTGTTGTTTTTATAAAAAAAAACAACTATTTATTAGTGGGGAATGTATGGCATTGTTTGCCGAGGGGTAAGGCAAAAAAAAAATACAAATGGTATCCCAAATAAACCGCCAACACTACGGATTTTAAGGTATTGCAAACGGAATTGCAATTTAATACGGGGAATGGTATAAAAATTGAGAATCGCATATGTGAAGAACATTCGATTTATAATGATACGGGGAATATTAAATTCATTGTGTTGTTGTATAAATATGTAGTATGACAATGAGTAAGCTGAGCAGTATTGTTGGACGTGGCTTACATTACGATACACTACAAAACTACATAACAATGGAATTAAAATTTCTAAGATACCAAATATCGGAGGCTTGGAAATTTTCGCGATATCTACATTCTGGATATAAAGACTTCCTTCACTAATCCGTTATTTTACTTAAAAAGAATTGATATCAGCTATGAGGTGGAACTATTGTAATTTTCACACAAAAGTTTTGATCCATTTGACCCTCAAAATATTGACCGATCATTACCTTAAACCATAAATGTAGACTTTGGACAACAAGACCTACATTCTAAACTTTCTGACGGTCAATCAAATTATATATGAGGCCTGTACTTTAATTATAAATTATAATGGAAGTCGAAATGTTACGATCGGTATACTAAGAGGTGGGTCTGGGACCAATATTTCATTGTGTTAAAAAATGTTGTAGCCAATAAAAATCATAATACCCTAACAACATGCTTACGTAGGGTTTAAAGATATTGGATGGATATTGACAAAATCGTCAATAACGATGTTTTGAAATAAAATGTATATCTACAGTTGCTTTAAATATTCTCTTCTGCAAGCTATTTAAATACATAGATAGTACACAATGAACATAGTCACAGTTTTCCTTATTTATTTCATTTTTCATGGGAAATTTCCTTGTGATAGGCACTTCATAACAATACCTCGACTGACTCCACACTGCTCCACATGTTATCTATCTTAATTACATTGTGTTTACAACATTTGCAACTTTTGATTTATCTAAAGAGGAAATGCTGAAATTAATTCGCCTTTTTGGCAACATTCGCTTTAATAAAACAAAGTAAATATTTATTTAAAGAAAATTTCCCAACAATTTGCATTAAATTCAAAAGAAAGAAAATAAATACAACAAACACACTTATTCACTCACACTGAATGACATCAAGAGATCTCATTTGATCAACTCTCTCTCTCCCTTTTGTAAAGTGTGATTTCTGTCATTTTGGCTAAGCATCGTTGAACATATGGTGTCGCAAATGAAATGACAGCACAAAATAAATTTGCAATTTGTTAATGTCACAGAGATTGTACGATATACGAGTACATATGTATATAAAAAGATAGCAGACGTTTTCGTTTTGTACGTCCTATAAAGGCAATTTCACTACTTTTTTGTGGTAAAACATTCCCTAGCAATGGTTGTTTTTGGGCGACAATAAAATTACATTCGGCCAGTACAAGGGTCTTGGGCTGGTAGTACTTGGTACAAGCAAAAAATAAACAGAATTAATGGAATTAAACAAAAACAATTTGGGGAAACACAAAGTACTAAAAAACGGAAAAGCAACTGGCGAATAAAAAGCACAACAACAAATCTCGACAAATTGAATTATTATATCCTACACTGCACTACGTTTGGGAGATGTTGTATGCTTATTTTGTTGGGAGTATTTGTAACATAAAGAAATATTGATAATATCACAATAATATATTGGGGAGACTGGGGCACCTTTGGCATCGGGGCACCTTCGGCAATCGTTTTTTCGATATGAAGCTCTCACCGTAAATCTCTAGTTTTGATACATAGGTATGGAATATCGAAATAAATAACTGTCACAAAGTTTGAAATTTCTAGCTAATAAACTTATTTAGATGCACGGGTTTTTGTATTTTTACAATTATTTTATAATATTTCAATTCCATTTCGTAAGTTTTTAAGAGAATATTATTAAAAAGTGGTTAATTACGATTTGTATTATTATAGAAATATTTAAAAATATAATGTTTTTAAACGACTGATAGAAAAAAATAAAAAAAAAAAACAGCAAGGAAAGTAGTAAAGTCGGACTGGGCCGATTATATGATACCCTTCACCACTTTGGGTACATATGTATTTTTGAAGGTGATTTTTATATCTTTTAGGAACCTATAATAAATTTCATTTCATTTGGACAAGTTTTGAGTCGTTTGTGCACTGTGGGACAGATTTGAGTAAATCGATTTAAAGCAAACTTGACACACGCTATTCGGTATGCTGCACTGTTTATAATTTAATCTCAATAAATAAGTCGAAATTATATATGGAAGCTACGAGATATCTATATCTGAACCGATTTGAAGCAAACTTCCCAGAGATTAATTTATACTAATTTCAATACGTTGTGTCAATTGGCCTAGCTGTGGATCTTTAGTGCACAATTTACTTAAAATCGGACGAAAATATATATAGGAGGTGTACACATCATTCCAGACTTAATTCAATACGATATACCAAAATTCATGCCAATCAAAAGATTAGCAGGGACTTTGGTGCACCATTTATCTAAAATCGGGCGAAACTATATATGGAAGCTATATCTGAATCTGAACCGATTTTCAGGAAACTTAGCACACATCATTCTAGACCTAATTCAGTAGGCTATACCAAATTTCATGCAAATCGAAAGATATATAGGGACTTTGGTACACCATTTACATTAATTCAGGCGAAACTATATGGGAGCTATATCTAAATCTAAACCGATTTCCACGAAATTTAGCACACATCGTTCTAGACTAAATTAAGTACGATATGCCAAATTTCGTGCAAATCGATGGATATATAGGGACTTTGGTACACCATTTACCTTAAATCGGGTGAAACTATATATGGGAGCTATATCTAAATCTGAACCGATTTTCACGAAACTTGGCACACATCATTCTAGACCTTATTCAGAAGGCTATACCAAATTTCGTGTAAACCAAATGATTTTCAAGGACTTTGGTGCACCATTTACCTAAAATCGGTCGAAGCTATATATCGGAGCTATATCTAAATCTGAACCGATTTTCACGAAACTTGGCACACATCATTCTAGATCTAATTCAGTAGGCTGTACCAAATTTCGTGCAAATCGATAGATATTTAGGGACTTTGGTACCTCATTTACCTTAAATAGGACGAAAATATGTATGGGAGTTATATCTAAATCTTGACCGATTTTTCCCAATTTCAATAGGGTTCGTCCTTGGGCCAAACAAATGAGTTGTACCAAATTTCATCCAATTCGGATCATAAATGCGAACTGTATTTTGTTTACAATTTAACATGGACAGACGGACGGACGGACATACATAAATCAACTCAGAAAGTGATTCTATGCATATTCTCAAAGGGAACCATGTGTCTATCTCGTTTCCTTTTGCCTGTTACAAACATATGCACAAAGACATAATACCCTGTACCACAGTGTGGTGAAGGGTATAAAAAGTATAAAAAGTACATTCGGGATAGATTCGGCATTTTAAAGTGGGGCACATTCGGCCATATACAGATTGTGCAATATTATTTCCTTAAAATGTTTTTGACTTTGTCTTTAAAAATAATCCTTTAATATTGTTCGAAATTACAAATATATAAGACTAAAAGTGCTTGTATTGACGGAAATGCGATAGAAAAAACCTATTTCTGATGGTGCGTGCGACCTTGAGATTTCAACGTCCGCCGCTAGAAAATATAGCCCTAAAATTCAAACATTGTGTCGCGTATTAAAACCAAATAGAGCCTTTAGAGGATCTGAATTTCAACCAGACTGATAGCGATGATAATTACCAGGTTATGACTATAGCGCCGAATGTGCCCCATCAAATGCCGAAGCTACCCCGGGTTGGGGCACATTCGGCGAATTTTATATTTTTCACAAAACTGTAAAAAATGTTAACTAATACTAACTTTTTATATCTTTTTAGTACTAATCTTTATAATTAAGTTTCAGAGGACAATAATCAGCCATAAAGTTTTTATATATGTTGAATAAGTACTGAGTTATAAAGCTCTAAAGAAAAAGTGCCGAAGGTTCCCCAGTCTCCCCTACTATTGATTTTAGTCGGGTGACGTAGGGGATGATATATACCAAGCAACGGCTCTGATTGGCTTTATCATGGCGAAGTCCAGGCTTATCTTGGTCCTCTTTCATCTCAATTGTGGACTTTGACCTCTTCGCAGAGTCACCTAGGGTAGTTACTTTCATCATCCTTTGAAATAGTGAGCTGATATGTGTCGCGGGTTCACCCATAAGAATTATCGAATATCCGAATATCTATTCGGACCTTGTGGCAGCCAAGGTTCGCACCCGTCTTAATGTAGCAGCAACGGTGTGATCTAATGTAACACGGAAACTCGACATCGAAAAGCTGTAAACACAATAAGTTAAAGAAGCCTACTCCGCCCAACTTACCCACTTGTTAGACGAAAGCACTTCTTGTCCCGATAATAATATAGAAGCACAATGTCAACGAATGGTGAATATCTCCGCCGAATGAACAATTAGCTATACCATTTATTCTCTAACATCGACATAGTCAGACGTATCGAGCTGCAGCGACTGCTCTGGCTAGGCCATGCTGAATGGATGAAGATGACCCAACTGAAAAGGCATATAAAAGCGAACCAAGGGGTGGTTCCGCAAAAGGGGAAGGCCATGGAACGATCAAGTAGAGGACATCTCGGAAAATGGTCTTTCAAATTGGATAAGATGCGCACAAGACAGACCGTTCTGTCATAATAAGTCATATATTCATTTCCGACCCTTGATTAGGGTAAAATTATAAGGCGATCCAGCCATGTCCGTCCGTCTATTGTAATCACGCTATCTTCTGAAGGAATTGATTTAGGGTGCTGAAAGTTTGCATAGGTAAATCTTTTGTCTGCAGGCAGGTCAAGTTCGAAGATGGGATATATACCAAATTTTCGGTATTTTTTCAACCGAATACTCTGAAATTTAATACATTGAGTTCTTATTAGGTACTAAATGTCTCCACAAAAAATTGTAAATATATATCCAAGGAATTATAAATATAGGTCCATTTTTCGGATAGCTCCCATATAACCCTCTCCCCCATTTTTCGGTTTTTTTGGGGTTCTTGAGCGCGTTTTTCAACCGATTACGCTGAAATTTGGTACATTGTGTTCTTATTGGGTATTAAATGTCTGGTAGCCCCCTATATAACGGTAACTCCTAATTTTCAGTATTTTGGGGTTTGATCGTATTTTTTCACCAAATTGGCTGTAATTTAGTATTTTGATTTCTTATTAGGTACCAAATCTCTCCACAAAAATTATAAATATAGGTCCATTTTTTCGGATAGCTCCCATATAAAGGCACCCCCCCCCCAATTTTCGGTATTTTAGGGTTCTTGAGCGCGTTTTCAACCAAATTCACTGCAATTTGGTATTTTGTAGTCGTATATGGTAACAAATCTCCCTACCAAAAATTTTTAATATTCGCCCCTTTTTGCGGTCGTCCCCATATTATATAAAATAGTTATCATAGTTATATCTATGGTGGAGGGTATCCAAAGTTCGGGCCGACCAAACTTAAAGCTTTTTCACTTTACTTATTTTTTTAATAGCCGACTGTTGCATTTACGAACGGCTGCCTCTGTTTCAGTTTATTTAGCATTTCTCGCCTGTTTCATTACATTTACATACATTTAACTTTTCCCAGTTTTTTGTCATTGCTATTCATTTTCATTTTTATGAAAATATTTTTCTTATAAGTATGCTAGTCAGTTGTTTTATTTCACTGCAAAAAATCTTGTTAAACACCCAGTAAAATGATTCCTAAAAACAACAATATTTTGCAAAGTTTTGTGTTTTTTTAATAGCGTTGACAACGCTGGCGACATAAAACATGTGTTTTTTCTTCGGTTTCTCCTTGAACAAAAGCCCCTAAAATGGAAGTCGCCCATCCATTGCCATCCGGAGGATGACGATAGGGATTGACAAAGGAAAACATTCTTAGCCTTTATGCCGCAGTAGAACACTTTGGAGATGAACTTCTTAATAAGTCTTAAATGTGGGGGGCATAAACTTACTGCTAATTATTGCAACAAATGTTGCATGAAACAGTGACGCCGCGGTCGCCGCCGCAATTTGAATATTTATGGTGTGAACTATGAATGACACTTTTTTGTTTGTTTGCAAATGTACAAATCGCTGCGATTTGTGTTCGGGTTTTGTACGTGTTGATGGTCTTCTTGTTTTCGCTACATTAAGATTTTCCGTAGAACTTTATTTTGCCAGAGTTTAAAGTGCAAATGGAAATTTTGTCGCGAAATGTGAACAGATTTTTTAATGAAATTTGGTTGGGCTAATATTACTAAAATTATATTAAGGAATATAAGAATGAATCTCAATGTGTCACAAGGGATTGTGGAAAAAAATACATTTGTTGATAATACAAATACTTTTCTTCATGAATAAACATTCGGAAGCATTAGACCATATTTTAAATTTTTTCCATGTAAGATATCTACTTATTTGGAACCCTAAATGGGATGTATGTTTATATAACACAATGTTCCTACCGCCAACTAGGTAAAATATGTCTATATGTTGGATCGATGTTGGGCTACATAGATCCATATATAATACTTCTTATTAAAATATTATATATTTTATAATAGAGATAATACTTCAATAACTGAGCGGGTTTAATCAAAATTCAAAACTCGTTCAAAACAAGCACCGAAAGTTCATGTACAATTTCGTGACAATATTCATAATTACGACCTGTGTGATAATGGAGATTCGGAAACACAAAGGTTGAACAATTTAGATATTAGGGAAAATACGCTTATAATATAATTGTGTAAGAACATAATGGCTGGTGGAAAGCGAGTTCAGTTTGGCTAACAGTTATTTGAAATGAAGCTTGCAACCCTAATGGGAACTACACTACACAAATATTTTGGAAATAGTAGTTTTGGAATAAGTCTAGAACGATGTGTGTTAAATTTCGTGAAGATCGGTTCAGATTTAGATGGAGTCTAGAATGATGAGTGGTAAGTTGCGGGAAAATCGATTCAAATTTCGATATAGCTCCCACATATACACATATATTCGTCCGATATTACATAAATTGTGCACCAAACTCCAAATTTTTTTTCCGAATAACACGAAATGTTGTACAACGTATCAAATTGAGACTTGATATGCAGATGCAGCCATGGCTTCCATATGTATTTCGAACGAGTGTCTGATTGAGATTAATTTTTTAACATTGCGGCGTACAGAATAGCGTGTATCAATTTAGCTATAAATCGTTTTCCATAAATTTGTCCCATGGTACGCAGCCGAATAAAATTAAATTTAGCATAGGTTGCAGAAAGGTATGAGTATGTTCCTTCGAGGGAAAATTGACATGTAATTGTAAGGATACATATGTACAATATAACCAAAATGGTGAAGGGTATCATCCAGTCCAACTTTACTACTATCCTTACTGGTTTTTGGTATGGAGATTTGCTTTCCAGGGTGAATCCAAAATCCTACAAAGACCTCTGAGAACCCCGCAATATTTAAAATGAAGCATTTGCAATCTGTTACACGAAATGTTATATTAACGTCACTTAGATTGAAAACCGAAGATGAAACCAGAGACGGAACATTTATATTACATATATAAACTTCCGGTGCTATAAAATACTGCGGTTCTGGACCGATAATTATACCCTCCACCATACTGTGGTTCACGATATTCTACATAGGGCCTACAAAACATGTTCAATTAAATTTAGTTTTACATTCACAGCCATTTTAATTTTTTATACCCTTCACCCCACTGTGGTACAGGGCATTATGTCTTTGTTAGAAACAAGATAGGTACATGGATCCTTTTGAGAATATGCATAGAATCACTTTTTAAGTCGATTTATGCTTGTCCGCCCGTCTGTCTATGTCAAATTGTAAACAAAATATCGGTCGCATTAATGATCCGAATTGGATGAAATTTGGTACAGCTTGTTTATTTGGCCCAAGGACGAACCCTATTGAAATTGGAAAGAACCGGTTCAGATTTAGATATAGCTAACATATATATTTTCGTCCGATTTAATGTAAATGGCGTACCTAAGTTCTTATATATCTTCCGATTTGCACGAAATTTGGCATAGCGTACTGAATTGAGTCTAGAATCATGTGTGTAAAATTTCTTGAAAATCGGTTCAGATTTAGACATAGCTCTCATATATATGCTCGACCGATTTAAAGTAATTGGTTCACCAAAGTCCCTATATATCTTGCGATTTGTACGAAATATGACATAGCGTACTGTTTCGAGTATAGAATGATGTGTGTTAAATTTCTTGAAAATCGGTTCAGATTTAGATATAACTCTCATATATATGTTCCACCGATTTAATGTAAATGGTGTACCAAAGACTCAAATTTCGGACAAACGTGTGTCAAGTTTTATTGGAATCCGTCCAGATTTACATATAGCGTCCATATAGTTTTATGTGAATAATGCACCAAACTCAAAATATTTGTTCGATTGGGACTACATTTTGTACAGCGCACTAAATCAGGTCCATACTTATGTATGCGAAGTTTTGTTGAAATCGGTGCAGATTTAGATATAGCGCACATATATAGTTTCGCCTGATTTTATGTAAATGGAGCACAATATTTGTTCGATTGAGACAAAATTTTGGACAGAGTACTGAATTAGGTCTAGATTGATGTCTGCGAAGTAATATTAAAATCGGTTTTTAGATATAGTTGCCTTACATAGTTTCGTCCGATTTTATGTGAATGATCCACCAAACTCCCAATATTTGTTCGATTGGGACAAAATTCTGCACCGAGTACTGAATTAGGTGCAGACTGATGTCGATTTACACCAAATTTGTCAGAGGGTAGCTCTATGGGTCCATGTGTTTATATATAGCTCCCATACATAATTTTACGCGATTTCATACAAATGGCACACCAAAGAATCCAAGTCTGCCCTTTTGGCATGCAATTTTTCATTGATTTCAGAATGGTATTTATACCCTACACAACTATGCTGTCAGTGTATTATAGCTTTGTGCAGCCCCAAGAGTTTGTTACGCCGCGAAATATTGGTCCTAGACCCACTTTAAGTATACCGATCGTCATATCTCGACTATCTGAGTCGATCTAGACATGTGTGTCCGTCCGTCCGTCTGTCCATTATATTTTGTAAACACGATACAACCCACAGTTATGGACGAATCTTCACGAAATTTTGCATGTAGGATGGGTTCGGCCTAATGAAGACCCCTATTGTTTTTGGTAAAGATCGGAAAATATTTAGGGGATGAAATGGACCAAATACTTAATTTTTGTCGGTTTTTCTGGTCACTCCAGTGACCGCAATTATGGCCCAAACATCTCGAATTTTTCCATGGAGAAGGGGATTGGGCCAAAGAATAAGCATACCTGTTTTGATAAAGATCGGTCAATACTTAGCGGATCAAATGGACCCTTGCTTTTGTGTGAAAAAAGGCAAAATTTGTATTTTATGTCGTATATATTTACTCCTGAAGGACATAGAGCCGAGAAGTTGATAGTATATTCAAGAGGAGTTGTTAGCCTTTAAATTGATACCAATTATATTGTGGTATTTGCTCGGATGTGGGAGTACCACGTAAATATTTACAGGTGCTTATGTATTCAGATATTATTTAGTAACCCATTACCACACTAGAGGGCGGAAATTTTCCATGAGATTCCGGTTATGGTCAAGGACAAAGCCTACAATTTTTGGTGATGATCACATAGCAATTCGGGATGAAGTGGACCGAAAACTTTTTTGTTTGTTTTTTTTCGAGACGATCTATAGGCCACAATTATAAACCGAACATCACAACACCACCTACGGTGAAGGGAATCTGGACAAGTAATTAGAGGGGCGGCTGTACTGAATATTAGTAATATTCGGAAAATATGTCATTGTAAGCAAGAGGTAATGTTGAACTCTAATCGGGAAAGAGGGTGCAAATATCAAGAAATATTGCCCAGGCTCGGAAAAAAAATCCGCAGAAAATTAGAGTTACGTGGTAGTTGTGTAGGGTATCGTATGGTCGGCCCCATCCACCTATACTACTCCGCTCACTGGTTTTAAAAATGGTACAGTTGGTTCTTATTGGGTACCAAATTTCCTGGTAGTTCACAATTTTCAGTATTTTGAGGGTTTTGAACGTATTTTTTGACTGATTTAGCTGTTACTTAGTACATTGAGTTCTCATTGGGTATCAAATTCGCAAAAATTATAAATATAGGTTCATGTTTTCGGGTAGCCCCAATATAAGGGTACCCTCCAATTTTCGGCATTTTAGGGTGTAATTTGGTATTTTTGTAGTCGTACATGGTAGCAAATCTCCCTACCAAATTTTTTTAAAAATCGCCGCCTTTTAGGGGTAGTCCCCATATATCCCCTTTTTTATATGAAAATAGCTGCCTGCGTGGATCCGTTTGTTAGGGTTGTCCTTATATAGGCATATTCTGCCATAGTATGGTGGATGTTCGTTACTCGAAATTGTCAGTTTTTACCTTACAAAGTATGGAATTCTATAACGAAATGGAAAAAATAGTAATCTGTTGTAATCATTCCGCCTTCTAAGGATATCGTGATAAAAAAAACTAGAAACTGACGATGATGAAATATATCGGAAGTATTGAGTGCTATATCGGTCATTAATTAGGCATAGCCCCTCATATAATAACCCCAAATATTCGCTAATTCTAACTATGTAATCACTATTGGTCCCCCTTTAGGCATAGCCTCATATAACTTTTCAATCTAAAATGCAGTAGTTGGAGTAATTTATAAACATATATCACTCTGCTATGCGTAACCAATATCGGTCCACGTTTTGGGGTATTCAGATTTTAGGAAAAATATTCATTAAAAATCGCGGACATTTGTATTTGGTGTGGATTACACCTTTAGATCGGTTTGTATAATTGTCGGTATAGGCCTACTTTTTGGTATTTTACTTATATATATTTTTTTTCAACTACCTTTCAGTATACCTATGGTGGAGGGTATCCACTTGTTTTTTTTTTTTAAGAAATATATATTCATTTCTTGTAGTTCTAGCAATTTCGGGTACATTTGGATCTTAATTTTATAGATGAAGGTAATTTTACGAACGTAAGTGACAAAAATCGTTACCAGGTCATGGGGGTTTCCGAAATCGAAATGAGGAAAAATATATCCCTTAATTATAATTAAATTTATAAATATAAAATAACAATCAAATTAGGGAGTTACTGTCATATTGTGGCTATCGCTAAATGTGG
>NW_026884074.1:0-53426 GCF_032173495.1 Musca vetustissima
TCACAAATCGGGTGGATTTGAAATGCATAATTTGCCTACTAATTCAGATCATGTAGCCGAGAGGCTTGGGATAAAAATGGAGGAAGGTGTCGTAAATGTTGATAAAACCACAGAGAGAATTCTTGGAATGCACTGGGTTCCCAAAACTGATAATTTTATATTTGTTCTAAAATTCCACAAGGCTTCAAATGAAGTCATTACATTTAAGCGAGCTCCGACCAAAAGAGAATTGTTAAGCATTTCAATGTCAGTTTTCGATCCATATGGGTTTGTTGCGAATTTTATGATTTGTTCCAAATTATTAATGCAAGAAGTCTGGAGACGCAAAATAGGATGGGACCAAAAACTACCAGAAGATATATACCAAAAATTTAGAAATTGGTTGGAAGAGTTGATAAGACTTGAAGCTTTTAAAATTCCACGACATTATTTTACAAACGGTCTTAATGAGAAATTGCAGTTACACATTTTCTGCGATGCTAGTGAACAGGCACTAGCAGCCGTAGCGTACTGGAGAGGAAAGACTTCTTGTGCACCGCTTCGTTATCATTCCGTTCCAAGACTCGAACTCCAAGCAGCAGTTATGGCAGTTCGTTTAAAAAACCACGATGTTACAAAATTTGAAACGCATTTTTGGAGTGATTCCCATACAGTTATACAGTGGATAAAATCGGATCATCGAAAATATAAACAGTACGTAGCGAATAGGGTAGCAGAAATTCTGGAACATTCGGAAGAAGAACAATGGCGATGGTGTGCCACACCGCAAAATCCCGCCGATAAAGGTACACGAGCAGTGTTCCCGGTACGTTATGAGCCCGAAAATGTATGGAAGAATGGTCCACAGTTTCTTTACCGTCCCGAGTCTGAATGGCTTAACAAGGCGCACCAAATGGACGAAACTGATAAGTCGAACGAAGAATTGAAATTAAAATTTGTTATGTGTACTTCAAAAAACAAATCTGATCTCATAGAGAAAATTATAAATCGGTCATCACAATATTTGAAAATTCGAAGAAAGATTGCTTGGTTTCTGAGATTTAAAAAGTATATTCGTAACATGTACTTGAAACTGGAAATTATAAAAGGAGAATTAAGTGTGGAAGAAGAATTGGATGCGGAAACTATCATATTGAGAGAAATTCAGAAGATGTCATTTAAAGAGGATTATGCATTGCTCGAAAATCATAAGCCAGTAGATAGAACGAGCCAAATCGTATCCCTCAACCCATTATTAGATGAAAGGGGACTTATGCGAGTGAACGGTCGTTTAACAAATGCAACAATACTACCAGAGTTCACACGAAGACCTATAATTTTACCCAAAAAACACAAATACACTCAACTGCTTGTTGAATATTATCATCAGAAAAACTGTCATCAGAACTCAATGGGAGTTATATGCAACGTACGAGAAAAGTTTTGGATACCATCAATTAGGACGATTTTAAAAACAGTCGAAGCCCAATGCACAGTATGCAAAATTCTGAAAACCAAGCCATATCAACCTCAAATGGGTGCATTACTAAAGGACAGAGTTACGCCCTTCATTCGCCCATTTTCGTATACCGGTGTCGATCTCTTTGGTCCTTATAATGTCAAAATAGGAAGACGTACTGAAAAACGCTGGATATCGTTATTTACTTGCCTTACGTCAAGAGCGATTCATATGGAAGTCGCCACCGACCTAACTTCTGATGCACTTTTGTTATGTTTACGAAATTATATAAATAGGAGAGGGGTTCCACTGCAAATTAGAAGTGACAATGGAACGAATTTCGTTGGCATAAAGAAGGAGTTAAGAAACGAAGCCCATTTTCTGGATCGCAATGAAATTACAAGAAATCTTACGCCCCTGGGCATAAAGTGGATTTTTAATACGCCAGTTGGTCCAAGTTCAGGTGGAGCGTGGGAGAGATTGATACAATCTGTTAAGAAAACTCTGCGAGTTCTAATGGGAAATATTAATCCCCGATTAGAAGTTTTCTAAAGTCTAATAATAGAAGCTGAAAACATAGTAAATGGGAGACCACTGACGCACATTGCTTTGAGCCCTGCCGATCCAGAGCCTCTCACCCCAAATCATTTTTTGTTGGGATCCACTAATTCAACGCAGGCTCCAAGGGACTATGAGATAAAATTGATCAACTTAAGGAAGCAATGGCGAATCCTTAAAAACTTGAGGAACGGCTTTTGGGGACGATGGATAAAGGATTATTTGCCAGATTTAACCAGAAGAGTTAAATGGTGTCTACCTTCAAAAATGTTACAAGAAGGAGATGTTGTAATAGCATGTGACGCAAACCAGCCTAGATCAAAATGGAGACGATGTCGAGTGCTGAAGTTATACTATGGCTCGGATGGGGTAGCTCGTTCGGCAGATGTGAAAACAAATGACGGAGTATTAAGAAGACCAATTTCAAAGCTGGCTAAATTGGATATTGTACAAGATTAGTGAATTTCCGTGGTCAATTCACGGGGGCGGCGATGTTATATTTATACTGTGTGAAATTTAAACTTGTTATTCATAATTTAAACTAAGCATGTTCTGCTTTTTATTTGTTCTATACTTCAAATTTGTTCATATACTTTTAAATATTTTTCATTGTAACTTGAATTGTTGAATAGCGTAGAAGGGTCTACAATTGTAAGTTTTGATATCTTTTCATTTTCAATCTGTAACCTAAAATTATATTTTAGTGAATAAACCTGACTATATTCGGATGTTTATCAAAGGCCCTTGCTGTTTTTTCTTACGCTATTAACATAGTTCATGCTCAGAAAAAAATAATATCTAAAATATCGCCATTCAGGTTGGAAACTTGAGGAACTCCAACATAACGAATATTTAACGGTGCATTGTACGGGATTGTTTTGAAAAACTAACCTACATTGAAAAATTTTTTGAAGTTGAAGTTTTTTCTCCAAAAACACTATATGCACACTTGGGTTGTAAATAATACAATCTAAAGCCAATTAAGTTGAAAATCGGTTATATGAAGGCTACACGGAAACTTAGGCCAATATTGACTGTTCACGTAGCGAACATGGTTTTAAAATAATAATGATAGTGAATATCTTGTTTTGGGTCTCTTGTGTAAGAGAGAGAGCATTTAGTTAAACAGGGATCTACTTTTGTATACAGTCCACTTAAGATAAGAGCATTTTCTTGTTGAATATTTGTACACTAGAATAATATAGGAGTTTTCTATTGCCACATGTGGTATGTTTGGGTGAGATTACGGGGAGTAATCTTCACTACAGACTAATAAGCATGTGTAGCGTGCTTGCCACATGTGAGATAAAGAAATTTGTGTGTCCACTCCATGTGTGATGGCAGATGCACTCTCTCTCTCTTTTACACATTAGTCTAAGATAGGTTAAGTCATATTGTAATACTTAGTTCTTAAGAATCACTTTTTATTTGAATAAATTAGTGTGTAAATGCACCACAAACAATACAGAAGTGCTTTCACTCCGCGGACGGTATCCGCGTAAGATCCCTAGTTTTTCATTGGTCCTTCGAGCCGGATCAGTGACCGATTGTGGAGGAAATTGATGCTGAAGAATTTGCCTTAAAGGTCAAGGAAATTCTCTCAGCTTGGAGGAAATCCAAATAAAAAAATAATAGAAAAACCAAATGCTGAGTCAAAGGGAGACTGCATCAAGGAAGACGGCGGTGAATGCGAGACATCATTGCCGTAGCAGAGAAAAAGGAGATGCAATGGAAGTACGAGGCAGTACGTTGCAAGTCTTCAGAATGCCGAGTCAAAAGGAGACTGCGGCAAGGAAGACGGCGGGGAATGCGAGACATCATTCCCGTAGCAGAGAAGAAGAAGGAGATGCAGTGGAAGTACGAGGCAGTACATTGCAGAACTTCAAAATGCTGAGTCCAAAGGAGGCTGGGGCAAGGAACAAGGCGGTGAATGCAACGGCCGAAGAGGAGAGAAGGCTTTCAAACTTTGTGTGGTTTAAGATCCACACATTTGAAAGAAGTCTCAAGGAAATGAGATTAGAAATTAATATGGATTTGTTGGAGTGTTTGGTGGACGACTGGGACAAGCAAAGTGAAATTCTAGAAGGCGCTTGGCTGTATGTTTCGATTTACTATCCGGAGAAAAGAGATATTCTGGAAAAAATTAAAGAACTTAATAAACGATATGAAATAGCCAGAGAAGAGCTATTTCAAACGATGCGGAAGAGATTGCTAGAAGATGTCAAGCCTGAGAAGTGTGAGCCGCCAGTTGATAATTATGTTGCGGAGATGAAGATAAAGCAGGCGGACAATGACGATGAATTGGCGACACAAGGTGATTGGGTATGTAAGAAAAGACCGTTAGTTGCAGATGTCCCTGCCAGGAAGATTGTGGATATAAATCCTGAAGCTGCGGCCGGGAAAATGAAGGCCGAGGACAAATGGGACGTTCATCGTAAGAAGGAAGTGGTGGTTATGACGAAGATTGTCGATAATGCCGCCAATAAGACGAAGATAGCAGCCGAAGATTCGGAGCCGCCAAGAAAGAGCGGTTACATTGCTAATAGGAAGAGGTTTGTGGATGTGCCGCTCTGGAAGATAATGAAGACGGTCAACCGTTGCGCTGAACCCACAACAAAATGTGATAGTGGTAATAAGCAGAAACCGCTAGGTACGGATGTTCCGGCCAGGAAGGTCGTCGATATAAATCGTGAAAAGACTGCCGAGAAGTCGGATCCAACAGTCAGATGCAATACGCAGCCAACGTTAGATGGTGCACCACGTAATAAAGAGGACGTTCTGCCGAAGAGGAATGGATTTGGTGCCAAGAAAGATGATGAAGCAGAGGGGGAAGGTTTTCCTACCAAAATGAAGTCTGCGGTCAGAATCGGTAACAAGCTGAAAAATGAAGCCGCGGCTATGATGGAGTTTGCAAAGGGTACCGACTGGAGAATGATGCAGCTTGCCAAAGATGCGGACAAGCCACTTGGAAGCCGTATGATCGAGAAGCTGACGAAGACTATGGCCAATGGTTCTGGCTGGAAGATGAAGCCGGCAGACAAAGGTGGAGGTGCCGATATTAGAAGCTGGTTGAAGAGATGGCGGTGGTACCTAGATGCGATCACCTAGCTGTTTTTTGATTTCTTTATAATTACATTTTTGATATTTTATAATTTTTATATTTTGAAATATTTTATATTTTTATATTCATTTTCTGGCCCGCAAGATGTTCACGTAGCGAACATGGTTTTAAAATAATAAAGATAGTGAATATCTTGCTTTGGGTCTCTTGTGTAAGAGAGAGAACATTTAGTTAAACAGGGATCTACTTTTGTATACAGTCCACTTAAGATAAGAGCATTTTCTTGTTGAATATTTGTACACTAGAATAAGATAGGAGTTTTCTATTGCCACATGTGGTATGTTTGGGTGAGATTACGGGGAGTAATCTTCACTACAGACTGATAAGCATGTGTAGCGTGCTTGCCACATGTGAGATAAAGAAATGTGTGTGTCCACTCCATGTGTCATGGCAGATGCACTCTCTCTGTCGCTTTTACACATTAGTCTAAGATAGGTTAAGTCATATTGTAATACTTAGTTCTTAAGAATCACTTTTTATTTGAATAAATTAGTGTGTAAATGCACCACAAACAATACAGAAGTGCTTTCACTCCGCGGACCAGTATCCGCGTAAGATCCCTAGTTTTTCATTGACAATTTGAGCAAATTTCAACACATTTGGCCACCGTACTTCAAAAGGAACACCAAAAATTACAATACAGCTGCTAAAAAATAATCCATATATCAGTGAATTTCAATAAATGATTTTATTTTTGTTTTTATACTCTACACAACTATATTGTCAGGGTATTATAGCTTTGTGCAGCCCCCCGAAATATTGGTCCTAGACCCACTTTTAAGTAAGCCGACCGACATATCTCGATTAACTGAGTCGATCTTGATATGTGTGTCCGTCCGTCCGTCTGTCCATTATAATTTGTAAACACGATACAGGTCACAGTTATTTACCAATCTTCACGAAATTTTGCATGTAGGATGGGTTCTGGCTAATGAAGACCCCTATTGTTTTTGTTAAATATCGGTTAATATTTAGGGGATGATATGTACCAAAAACTTTATTTTTGCCTGATTTTCTGGTCGCTCCAGATGCCGCAATTATGGTCAAAACATCGCGAATTTTTACTTGGAGATTGGGATCGGGGCAAACAATAAGCATGCCTGTTTTGATAAAGATCGGTCAATATTTAGTGACTTTTGTTTGAAAAATTACAAAATTTGTTTTTAATAGCGTATATATTTATCCCTGAAGGACATAGACCCCAGAAGTTGATACCAATTATATTGTCGTATGTACTCGGAAGTGGGTGTAACACTTAAATATTTAAAGGTGCTTACGTATTCATATATTATTTAGTAACCCATTCCCACACATAGGGGAAGGAATATAGCGCTGATCGCTTTGAAATTTTCCATGAGATTCCAGTTATGGTCAAGGACAACGCCTATAATTTTCGGTGATGATCAGATAATAATATTGGGATGAGGTGGACCGAAAATTTAATTTTTTGGTGTTTATTTTTCTAGTCAATATATAGGCCACAATTGAAAGTCGAACATCATAACAGAACCCACGGTGAAGATAATCTGGAGAAGTAATTAGAAGAGCTGTACTAAATATTGATTAGTAATATTTGTAGACATCAAGATGGTGCAAATATCGCGAAATATTGCCCAAGCTTAGAATATAGAACTAGAGAGTTATATTTTCGTGGAAGTTGTATAGGGTATGGTCGGCCCCGTCCGACTATACTGCTCCGCTCACTGGTTTATAATTTTTTTTAAAACAAAATTTCAAATTTTGAAGAAACTATTTTTGGCGTTATCTTGGTTAATGAGTATCCAAAACATAAAATTATATCTATATTGATATTATTGGTAGGAAGATTTTCTACCCAATGAAAACCAAAAATATCAAATTATAACTGAAGGTTGAGAATCTTCGAATATTGGGAGGTGCCGTTATATAGGGGCTACACCAAAACTTGAATCAATAGATATATTGATTTTTTCCATACAAAAACATCTTTGGAGTAATAACAATTTATGTGAAAAAAAATTAAAGTTCTGTATACATAAAATTTTGTTCTGATCAAGAATACATATTCTCTATGGGATGTTCCACGTTTATATTTTGAGGAGTGGCAAACGACATGACACAAGTAGTATACTCTCCAGCTTGTAGTGTAGGTTATAAATATAAATAATAAATATAATAGAAGTTTATGTATTAAAAGTGATATATGCGGTCCATGTAGTTGTTTACCTTATAACAAAATTTTACTGCGATTTTTATTAGTTTTCCGTCAATTTTAAATTTAAGTGCGTAAATACAAATTTGTATTTACCCAAGGACATTTGTAGCTCCAGCAGAGAACATATATTTATGTATATATATGTATGGACACATATCACTTTTACAAACCATTAATATAGCATTTGAATATTGTTCGTTCCAATTATTTGTGTGTATATAGTTGTTGTATACATACATTACATCACACACACACACTTACACATCCCAATGCCATTTAATGGACATTTTTGGTTTTAATTACAACATTGTGTCAGCTGTGTCGCAGCACAAATGGATCGATAACTGGGCTTTGTTGTGTGCATACAAATTTGTTTACGTTGGCCAACGCCCAAATGACCGAACGAGTTATATATGTAAAATAGAGTACACAAAGGAAATAAAAAAAAACAGCAACAACAACAACATCGCCTACGAAGATAATAATGCCAGCAGCAAAAAAAGATGTCAAAGTGTTAAATATCCGAAATGCAACGAAAACAGCGACAACAATAACAACAGCAGAGATTCAACACAGCTACAAAACGACGGCAGCAATAAAAACTTCATACAATGCAATTCATAGCAACAACAGACATCCAGCATCAGGGATGAGATTGTCTGAAAGGGATTTGTTTTTTTCCAACGACGAACAACACATGAGAAACGTTTGACCAACTGTCTGCTATTCTCCACCAGTATAATTATTTTGTTTTGAATTATGTAATAAATGAATACATTTATTTCTTAATTGTCCTGTAAATCGTCCTAATAATGTGAATATATCACCTCTGAATAAAATTGTACTTCAAATAAATTTTTAAGCTAAGGCAAAAGGTCAGGCAAAATTATACTCCCTGTTGTACAAATAGAAAATAAAACATGTAAATACTTGGTTCAGTTCTTGTTAAGTTCTTCTTTTTATCCTCCACTACATGGTGTGCATTCAAAATCCCTTAAATCGGTTGGGACCTTTATGTGGGGACTATGTCTTTATACCCTTCACCACACTGTATAACAGGGTATTATGTCTTTGTGCATATGTTTGTAACACGCAAAAGGAATCGAGATAGAATATATATATATATATATTGAAATTGGGAAAAATCGGTTCAGATTTAGATATAGCTCCCATATATATTTTCGTCCGATGGTGTACCGAAGTCCCTTAATATCATTCGATTTGCATGAAATTTGGCGCAGCGTAATGAATTAGGTCTAAAATTATGTGTGCTACGTTTCGTCAAAATCGGTTCAGATTAAGTTATAGCTCCCATATATATATATATATATATATATATATATATATTCGTCCGAATTAAGGTAGATTGTGTGTTAATGAATGAATTAAGTCTAGAATGAAATTTGGTACACCGTAATGAATTAGGTCTAGAACGATATGTGTTAAATTTCGTGAAAACAGGTTCAGAGTTAGATATAGCTTCCATATATGTTTTCGTCCGATTTTAGGTAAATACTGCACCAAAGTTTCTATATATCCTTCGATGTGCTCGAAATTTGGATATAGCGTACTGAACTATGAATGAAAATCGGTTCAGATTTCGGTATAGCTTCCTATGTATTTTCGTCCAATTTTATGTAAATGGTGCACCAAAGTCCGTATATGTCCTTCGATTTGCACAAAATTTGGCATAGCGTACTGAATTAAGCCTAGAATCATGTATGGATTTCAATTTAGCTCCCACATATATGTCCTTCGATTTGCACAAAATTTGGCATAGCGTACTGAATTAAGCCTAGAATCATGTATGGATTTCAATTTAGCTCCCAATGTATATATATATATTCGTCCGATTTTACATAAATGGTGGACCAAACTACCAATGTCTAGAATGATGAGCTAAGTCTAGAATGATGAGCATTGAGTTTTAAGAAAATCGGTTCAGATTTCGGTATAGCTTCCTATGTAGTATGTATTCCATATGTATTTCGAATTCTGATTAAAATTAAATTTTTAACATAAATTTTGTTATAAATCGTTTTCCATAAATTTGTCCCATTGTACGCAGACGATACCAAATCTGGCCGAATAAAATTAAATTTATCAAAGGTTGCAGCAAGACAGGAATATGTTCCTTCGAGGGAACATTGCCATGTACTTGTAAGGATACATATATACAATATACCCAAAGTGGTGAAGGGTATCATATAGTCGGCCCAGTCCAACTTGGTGACTTAACTTAAAACTTAAAATACCCAGATTGTTTTGAAATATTATCCCATATTGAATGATTTCAGGTAAGAAGTTTTTATCACCAAGAATCCGATATGATATATTAAAGTCAATTAAAAACTGTGAAATGCATTAAATAGTGTCGGACCTTTATGTGGGAGTTGTATAAAAACTCATGCCTATATAGAAACATTTGCAGAAAAATATTTTCTGCTCTCCAATATCACTAAATGCCACCCTTATATGGAAGCTATGTCAAAACATGAATCTATCTATATTGACTATTTTCTGTATATATAAATGTCAGCCTTTACGAACCCATTATACAAAACACCTAGTTTGAGGGTATCCCCCATAAAACGTGTCTTAGCCGATATATTGAGAAGTTTGGACACATTTTTGAACGGAATTGACTGTAATTTGATATTTTGTATTTTCATTGGTTGTCAAATCACACTAGCAAAAATTATCAATATCGATCACCGTATTGGTATAACCCCATATAACCGAAGTCCGACTATTAGGTATTTGGAGACCATCTTTTTCTCACGTCTTTTCCGTATATTCAAGGTCCTATCGTAAAATGAGTTTTCTCCCAGGAGCTTCCATTAATTTGAAATATTTTGAAAGTCCTCTTCATGGCGGAGGGTATAAAAAGTATGGCTAATCCGAACTTAACATTGTTTTTTATTGTGAGTGGGATCATTTTCTACCCCATCAGAACTCCGAATGTCAAATTAGAGCCAATTTGGCTGGTTTCACCTGATTAGGTTGAAAAACGCACCAAAGAACTGCAAAACACAAAATATGTTATATGGAGGCAACACCAAAACCAGAACCGATATACTCAGTTTTTGGATACCAAACATCCTAGGAGTAACCAGTGAGCGGAGCAGTATAGATACCCTACACAACTTCCACGAAAATCTAACTTTCTGTGGTTATATATTCTGAGCATGGAAAATATTTCGCTTTATTTGCACCCTCTTGACCGACTAGAGGTCAGCAAATATTACTAAGATTCAGTAAATCCCTTTTAATTACTTGCCCACATTCCGTTTACCGTGAGTTGTGTTTTGAAGTTCGACTTTCAATTGTGGCCTATATATTGACTAGAAAAAAACTAAATAATATCTGAGTACCTAGGCACCTGTAAATATTTATGTAACTCCCACATCCGAGTACACACGACAATATATTTGGTATCAATTTAAAGGTCAACCACTCCTCGTAGACAAACTATCAACTTCTCGGCTCTATGCCATTCAGGAGTAAATATCGACGCCTCCGTTTTTAAGTTCAGTTTTAAAGTTCTTTACGTTTTTAGATACTACGGTCCTTAATTTAAATTCTCTGAAATTTTGGTAATCATCGGTCAATCCAAACCAAAGTTATAAGCAAAAATGTACTTAGCATGGCACGTAAGATTTAAGAAACTTCCATACTTTGAGAGCTTCTGCTGAAAAAATTGCTTTTCAGACTTAGCATACTATCCTTCGGAGGCGCCGATATATACGCTATAGAATACAAATGTTGTCATTTTTCACACAAAAGTTAGTGTCTATTTGACCCACTAAATATTGATCGATCTTTATCAAAACAGGCACGCTTATTCTTTGGCCCAATCTCCTTCTCCATGTAGAAATTCGCGCTGTTTGGGCCATAATTGCCGCCTCTAGAGCGACCAGAAAATCAGACAAAAATTAGTTTTTGGTCCATTTCATCCCCTAAATATTAACCGATCTTTACCAGAACCCATCCTACATGCAAAATTTCGTGAAGATTGGTCCATAACTGCGGCCTGTATCGTGTTTACAAATTATAATGGACAGACGGACGAACGGACACACATGTCTAGAACGACTCAGCTAGTCGAGGTATAACGATCGGTATACTTAAAGGTGGATCTAGGACCAATATTTCGCGGCGTTACAAACTCTTGGGGCTGCATAAAGCTATAATACCCTGACAACATAGTTGTGTAGGGTATAATAA
Organism: Musca vetustissima; assembly: GCF_032173495.1. NCBI lineage: Eukaryota > Metazoa > Arthropoda > Insecta > Diptera > Muscidae > Musca > Musca vetustissima. The sequence goes on from NW_026884074.1 coordinate 11,539, forward strand.
CAATGTATGAACAAAATTTTAAAAACTCGAAAAGAGTCAAGTTATTTCCTGCCCAAAGTAGTTTTCAATCTAATTTCTTAGAATCAACTAATCAAGCTAGTCATGAAACGGCATTGCAATATGAAATTGATATCAACAATTGAATGCAGTAATATTCTTCATCGATTTATGGACCTCAGTAAATGGTGCAAATGGTTTCATAATAATTCTCCTGATTCCTCACAAAAAAGTCATATCTTCAAAATATAAGGTTACATTTCCAATGTGAAATACTTATTTATAATTTTTGTCGTAAATGTATATATCAATATATCAATAAAGTTGTGACATCTTATCACTGAATCCAATACATAGTTTTGTCTGCGTATGTATACATGGACGCAATATTTCATATACACGTTCGACAAGGCTCACAGGAGTTGCCAACATACTGACACGCATACATACAAATAAACACATATACGAGAATCGGCGAAATAAAGTATAAATATAAAAATTTTATGGAAATAAAATGAAATATAAATCGATAAAATTCATTTTCTCGTTACATTAACATACGCACATACATACATACATATATATATGAAATTCGACGACTTGTTTCACACATTCATATGTTATGTTTGTGTCCTGCGTGCATTTGAGAGTCAACGAGATACCGGACCATATATACTGAATGCCGTAATGACTTTAATTCTTAAAAATGCATTTATAATCTATGAACAATTTTTAATTATTTCCAAATGTTGTGCACATATTTGGAGGAAAATAATTTGTAAATGCTCAATGAGTAATTAACATGTACAATAAAAATATGACCACTCAAAAACAATTAAAATTAAAATAATAACAATAACAATACAGCAATTACTTTCTAGAGGTTCTATTTGTCAACGAGTAAATAAAAAATATCTTAAATGTTCCAAATGAAAGTTTGGATGCTAATTTCGATTATACTTCAAGAAGTAGTAAACCGCCTCTGGATCAACTTTTAATAAAGTTCAAAAGTTAGACGGGACTGACTATATGATACCCTTCACCACTTTGGGTACATACAAGAAATGTTAATATCTACAATATCCTGTAAAGAGAACAGACATAGTATCTTTTTAGGACCATTAAGATGGAATCGGGCGAAATTTTGCTCAATCAAAAATATTGGGAGTTTGGTGCATCATTCAGAAAGAATCGGACGAAATTATATATGGGAGCTATATCTAAATCCGAACTGATTTTAACAAAACTTCGCTGACATCAGACGGGACCTAATTCAGTATTCTGTGCAAAATTTTGTCCCAATCGGACAAAAATTCGAAAGTTGGTGCATCATTCACAAAAAAACTATATGTGTACCTCCCACTATTTGGTTTGTTGAGGCATTTGGTAAAGTTGTTTACCTTAATCATTCCGTATTTGGGAATTTTGAGGTTTAATTGGGTTGAACATCTTCATACTAAAAATTATCAATATTAGGTCCAAGGGTGTATGAGAATAACCTAAACAGGTGACCAATATTGATAATTACTAAATCAGACATTCCGATATTTTGCGTAGTATGGACACGTGCGTCGACAAAATTGGCTATAATTTTATATTTTGGATTCTCATTGAGTAGAAAAATCTTCCTACAAAATATGATCAATACCGGACCAGGTTTCCGGGTAGCCCTCATATTGTGGTACATATACGCTTTTCAATGAATTTGTTTTTCACGTTTTGGGGTGTTAAAACTTCCTATCAAAAATTATCATGGTTTGGTATAGCACCTCATTTTGGGAATTTTGAAAACTTTGGCTGCATTTCCCTACCGATGTGTTTGTAATTTGATTTAAAGGAATTTAAATGCACAAGGAAATAAAATGTTCGACCGGGGCGAACATAACTACATTTTTATACCCATCACCACACTGTGGTACAGGGTATTATGTCTTTGTGCATATGTTTGTAACAGACAAAAATAATCGAGATAGATCCATGGTTCCTTTTGAAGATATGCATAGAATCACTTTCTGAGTCGATTAATGCATGTCCGTCCGTCTGTCTGTCCATGTTAAATTGTAAACAAAATACAGGTCGCATTTATAAATTTGGCACAGCTCATTTGATTGGCCCAAGGACGAACCCTATTGAAATTGAAAAAAATCGGTTCAGATTTAGATATAGCTCCCATATATATTTTCGTCCGATTTAAGGTAAATGGTGCAGCAAAGTCCCTATATATTTTTCAATTTGCTCGAAATTTGGCAAAGCAAAATTAATAAGGTCTAGAATGATGTGTGCAAAGTTTCGTGAAAATCGGTTCTGATTTAGATATAGCTCCCATATATATCTTCGTCCGATTTAAGGTAAATTGTGTACCAAAGTCCCTATATATCTTTCGATTTCCACGAAATTTGTCATAGCGTGCTAAATTAAGTCTAGAATGATGTGTGCAAAGTTTCGTGAAAATCGGCTCAGATTTAGATATAGCTCCCATATATAGCTACGCGCGATTTTAGGTAAATAGTCCACTAAAGTCCCTGGAAATCTTTTTAGTTTAGTAGTCTATCGATTTGTACGAACTTTGGTATAGGGTACTGTATTAAGTCTAGAATGATGTTGCTAAGCTTCGTGAAAAGGTCCATAGCTAGGCCAATTGACATAACGTACTGAAGTATTATAAATTAGTCTCTGGCAAGTTTCCTGAAATCGGTTCAGATGTAGATATATAACAAAAACGTGTCGTCTGTTAGGATACATATGTAGAATATACCATAAGTAGTGTAGGGTATCATATAGTCGGCCCAATCCGACTTTACTACTTTCCTTACTGGTTAATTATTGTTGAAGTAAGATTACTATTGATTCTATAACTTCACATCCCGGATTTTTAGAAGTTTATTAAACCCATGATATTTCCAGGACATACTGTGGAAATTTTGTTAACATCTTAAAGCAGATTTTGCGCCTATCGGTAACATATAAAAATACAGTTTTTCCTTTCTTATATTGAGGCCATTCTTTAATATCTAGCTACAAACACTTAATATTTTATTTGATATTTCATGTTGTTGTTCTAATTAAATTTTTCCATCAAAACCAGCAGCTAATTTTTTATACCATACTTGCACTTCCAGTGGTTTTTTATTACCTTTCATAAATATATTTATACCCTTCACCACACTGTGGTACAGGGTATTATGTCTTTGTGCATATGTTTGTAACAGGCAAAAGGAAACGAGATAGACACATGGTTCCTTTTGAGAATATGCATAGAATCACTTTCTAAGTCGATTTATGCATGTCCGTCCGTCCGTCTGTCTGTCTGTCTGTCTGTCTGTGCATGTTAAATTGTAAACAAAGTACAGGTCGCATTTATGATCCGAATTGGATGAAATTTGGCATAGGTCACTTATTCGGCCCAAGGACGAACCCTATTGAAATTGGGAAAAATCGGTTCAGATTTAGATATAGCTCCCATATATATATATATTTTACCGATTTAATGTAAACGGTCCCTATATATCTTTCGATTTGCACGAAATTTGGTACAGCCTAATCATTTAGGTTTAGAATGATGTATGCCAAGAAAATCGGTCCAGATTTAGATATAGCTCCAATATATAGTTTCGTCCGATTTCATGTAAATGGGGTCCCTATATATCTTTCGATTTGCACGAAATTTGGCATAACGTACTGTATTGAGCCTAGAATGATGTCTGCCAAGTTTCGTGAAAATCGGTCCTGATTTAGATATAGTTCCCATATATAGTTTCGCCCGATTTCATATAAATGGTGCACCAAAGTCCCTATATATCCTTCGATTTGGACGAAATTTGGCATAACGTACTGAATTGAGCCTAGAGTGATGTCTGCCAAGTTTCGAGAAAATCGGTCCAGATTTCTATATAGCTCCCATATATAGTTTCGTCCGATTTCATGTAAATGGTACACCAAAGTCGCTATATATCTTTCGATTTGCACGAAATTTAGCATAACGTACTGAATTGAGCCTAGAGTTATGTCTGCCTTGTTTCGTGAAAATCGGTCCAGATTTAGATATAGCTCCCTTTTAATATAGATTTACTTTAAGTAATTGACGCACCAAGGAACCAATAGGCTGATAGGAACAAAACGTTCTGAAATTAGTATAACCTAACCTGTGACAAGTTTTTTTTGAAATCGCTTAATATTTCGATAGAGCTTCCATATATATTTTCGCCTGATTTCAAGTAAATTGTTAGTCAGTTTGACGTCAATTTTTGCACAACTTACAAAATTGAGCATAGAATTACGCAGTTGCGTTTTCTAGAATTACAGACATAGCCCAACGGATGACCTATTTATATTGGTTTGAACTCGATTTACATACTGTATGGATAGATCTAGGTAGATGCACATTTACATAAATATCACATATTTTATTTCATTCAATTTCATGTTAATAATCCTGTTTAATATACCCATAGTGGTGAAGGGTATCATATAGTCGGCACCGTCCGACTTTACTACTTTCCTTACTGGTTTTTATATAAATATTTCAGAGCATGTTTTCTTTATTCGAACACCACGTGACCCTCACCTCCCAACACTCTGTTCTGACCCAGCACGTCTTCTCTCTTCCTGATAGAAAGAATAAACTCATTAATTTTATTTGAATGCAACAATCTTTCGCAAATATGAATCATAAATTTTCATATCCAACGTGGTTGGTTTCTGCACCGGGCCACCATAAAGAAAACAGTCCAAAAACAAAATTTATATCAAATGAAAACACAAATAATAAACGAAATGCAGGAGTATGACCAGGCAACGGGTCTGAACGGAACCGAAGAGCACAATAAACATGGACAGAATCCTTTTTACAACAATTTCTATAATGTTGCCATAATAAAGTGTTGCCACTTTGTGGTGGCAGATGTACTTTCACACTTTGTGGACATATCTCTCCAAATGATGATGGTGCCGGGTGGTTGTGGTGGTATCTACTTTATTGTGTTCGGTGTGCAAGTGTTCACTAACTGTGTGAGTGAGTGTGCGTTTCTGGCTAGAAGACGACAAAGTTTGTCTTATGCCAAACAATGCATCATTTCACGTACTTGGGATACTTACTTACATGTGTTCATCAACAAAACCATGAGCATCCACATGTCGACACACAATGCATACATACATACATAGGTTTGTGTACAGTGTCACAGCACAGCAGTAATAGTAATAAAAACATATTAAATGGCTGTGTGGGGAATAGGGACACGTACGTGTATCATTGTGTTTTTGGTTGGGGAAATTAGTATAATTGAAAAAAGTAGCATTATCTGATATGCTGTAGATAGGAAATAGATTTGATAATCCCTAAATGTCTGGTGTGGGTGTTTGCAATATTTTATACCCTGCATGAAAGGTCTGAACAAACTTTCTTCAGCATTTACGTTTATCAATAATATCTCGGTTTTATATTTTCAGTAGTCCTGTACGAAGTACACCATATACATATATCTATACGAGTGTCTTTACCTATGACCGCAATTTTGAATATTTCGTATGAACGAGAAATGTCATGGTTATAAAGGACTTGATCCCTTCTTTGCTGGAAATATGTATACAAATACATATTGCATCTACACTTTATATATATATATATATATATAGGACCCAAAAGACCTCATTTTTAGTAGCGATCCGTTAATATGCAGGGAATCAAATGGACAAAAAACTTTACTTCGTTTGGTTTTCTGAGCGCTTTAGACCTGAACCCACAATTATGACCCGAACAATATGACATTTTATATGGAGAAATTTGACCAATGAACCATCTTTTCATAAGAATCGTTCCATATGTAGCGGGTTAAATGAACCCAATTTTTTTGGGAAGCATAACAAGTAAGGAAAATTCTATATTATACCCTGCATACAAGAGATGTTAATACAGAATATATATCCTCTGCCAATTTTTATGTAAATCGAACAAACATAGGCCCTTCGGTGCACCATTTAAATAAAATCGAACAAAAAAATATATAAGACCTATATCAAAATCTGAACCGAATTCAACAAACCTTATCGCACATACTTTCCTAAATTTCAATCGCTTGGTTCTTTATTGGTTTTTCTGAGCGCTCTAGACGTAAACCCACAATTATGATCCGAACACTATGTCATTTTATATAGATAAATTTGACCAATGAACAATCTTTTCATAATATTCGTTCAATATTTAGCGGGTCAAATGAACCCAAACTCTTTTGTGATGAATAACAAGTAAGGAATGATCAAAGTCGAACGGGGCCGTCTATATGATACCCTGCATACAAGAGATGTTAATACTTTCTGTTCTACATGTAGATAGAACAGAATATATATCATCTGCCAATTTTTATGTAAATTGAACAAACATAGGCCCTTCGGAGCACCATTTAAATAGAATCGAACGAAAAAATTTATATGAGCTATATCAAAATCTGAACCGATTTCAACAAACCTTATCACACATGCTTTCCTCAATTGCATTCGCTATGCAAAAATTTGCTCAATTGGACAAATATTCAGAAAAAATCGGACGAAACTATATATGGGAGCTACATGTAAAGCTGAATTGAGTCGACCATTGGAGACTTCGCATACATCAGCGTGGATATAATTCAGTACTCTGTGCAATATTTTGTCCCAATCCGACAAATATTGGGAGTTTTGTGTATAATTCACAAAAAATCGGAGGAAAATATATATGGGAGCTATATGTAAATCTGAACCGATTCTAGCAAAACTTCGCAGACATCAGTCTGGACCTAAGTCAGTACTCTGTGCAATATTTTGTTCCAATCGGACAAATATTGGAAGTTTGGTGTATCATTCACAAAAAATCGGACGTATATATATATGGGAGCTATATAAAAAGCTGAACCGATTTTAACAAGACTTCGCAGACAGTCTGGATCTAATTCCGTGCGCTAGGCAAAATTTTGTCCCAATCGGACACATATTACATAAAATTGGACGAAACTATATATGGGAGCTTTATCTACATCTGAACCGTTTTTCTCCAAATTTCAATAGGGTTCGTCCTTGAGCTAAATAAGAGAACTGTGCAAAATTTTATCCAAATCGGATTGTTCACAAAAATACAGGGGCTGACGTACGGACGGACGGACGGACATGCGTAAGTCGACTCAGAAAGTGATTCTATTCATGTACTTAAAAGGAACCATTGGTCTATCTCGATTTATTTTGCCTATTACAAACATATGCACAAAGACATAATACCACCACACTGTGGTACAGGGTATAAAAATGAATAAAACTGCATGCTAGAAGATCATAGACCGGAGAAATTGTTAGTATATCCAAGAGGAGTGATTGACCTTTAAATTGATATCAATATGGCTGTATGTGATCAGATAGGAGAGTTATACGTAAATATTTACAGGGATGTATAATAGTTACAGATAATATGGTTGGCGGAAGTCATTTCGACATTTTGCACAAATTTCCGGTTATGGCCAAGGACGACATTTATAATTGTCGTTGATGATCAGATTCTAATTCGGTGATGTAATCGACCGAAAACATTTTTTTTGCTTTTTTTTAGTCGCTAAAGATCACAGTCGGGCGAACCACCGCACGCGTGCACTCTCGCAACAGTAAGTATCACTATTCTCTCACACACATTCAACTGAACCAATCGAAAAACCATTGACACACACACAAAGACAAGTGCGTGAGAACAGCATTTTTTACGCTCTGCCCGTGCCTGCAATAGATGCTACAATTATAAACCGAACATCATAAGTTTAATACGGAGAAAGGGATCTGGAATAATAATAATACTGAGTTGTTCTATACAATAAGAACCCCAAATACCATATTAAAGCCCATTGGTTGAGAAACGTGCCCAAAAATACAAATATGGGGCTAACCATATAATAATGGGAACTCAACATACCAAATTTCAGTCAATTCATTTGAAAACGTGTCCAAAATCGGGAAAATATCGAATATTGTGGTGTACGTTTAAACGTGGACCCTTTGCAATACCAAACATCCCAGGAGTACTAGCAATCTCTGTGCAAAATTTCAGACCTCTATATTAAATATTACGTTTTCGATCGTGGTTTCAACAGACATACGGTATATATATTCTAATGAGGAATATATATTTATACTTTGTGGGGTCTCCGGTGAATATTTCAATGTTACAATACATGAGGAATAAATAATCGGGATGACAAATTAAATATACACTGCACCTTATGGTAGAGGGTATAAAAAGCAGGTCATTTGTGAGATGATAAATCTAAAGTCATATTTCATAAGGGATATTTTCGTAAAACATATCATTATATCTTAAGCCTTTTTTCGTCCATTTCGTCCTGAATGCCAATTGACGAGATTTTTGACCTACAAAAATATCGCTCATAAGACTTTGATAGAGTCCTCAAAACGAAAAATCGACTTTTGTGGCCTATCACATATTTTTCCATTTTATACCCGATAATAAATTTCGTATACATTGTAGTCTATGACAGACTTTCGGGCTCCAAATGGAAAAATGATATGTTGTACAAAAATATTCTTCATTCGGTCAGACAGGTCATCTCAAAAATTACCTACAATAACCGCAAACAATGATAGAACTTCAGAGTTGGCATCACATCCCTCCATAACTCAAAAACATCAACCATATCGAATTTGTCTTTCTGGGCCAAGGGCTTTCATCCCCAAAAGGAATTTTCCACACCCAGACCATGAGCTCCATTTTGTCAAATAGTATTATTTAGGAATATTTCCATCTGCCTTGTTTGTCTTAAAAATTTTACTTTAATTATAAAAATAGTAAAATGTTAAAACTTGCTGTAAATTTTAGAAAACAAAATATTCCATACTCTGCATTGTTTAAAAAACTATATAAGCGGATCAAATTAAGCCAGAGTATAGTGTGAAAAAAAATATAACTCCTCGAAATATTCTACAAAATTGTCGCTCATGTCTAATGTTGATATTTTTGGTTGAAAGAATTACTACCCAATGATGATTACAAAAATTAAACTATAGCCAATTCGTTTGAGGGACATCTTCAAATACCGAATTAAGGGAGATTTCGTTATATGGCGGCTTTACTCAAAAGTGGACTGGTATCGATAATACTTAGTAAGGAGATTTTTACATTGGTAATTCAAAATACTTCATTATAGTCAATTTGGTAGTAAAACTCCCAACTCCAAACTCCCCATAATACCTAATAATAGGGAGCAGTGTAATATGGGAGCTGTTATAAAAACTGGAACGATATCGATCATTTGTGGTAGGGATATTTGCTATTCAAAGCAAATTCGTTTTCAATGGTCAAAATAACTCTTCCCAAAGAAGTTTTGTATGAGTTTTTTGAGCTTGTTGGTGGTTTGTGTAAACGTTTATATACATTTTTCCTATATTAATGCAATAACGTTCGAAATATATTAAATAGACAGATTGAGAATAAGCAAATCTAATTCTACCTATCGACAACGACAATCAGCTGTAATTCCACTGTACCTGAAATACTATTTTTTACCGTTAAAATATATAACAGTCTCTGAATGGATGCCAGTTTTTTTCTCTTTGTGGTAAGGTATGAAAATAAGTTTTACAAAGTTGCACAATTTTCAAGCTCATTAGAGGTATTGCTTGTCTTCTTACATAAAGTTTTGTTACTGCATTTCTCTCCTCTTCTTCGTTTTCTTCTGCTTTTGTATTCTCACGACACCCCGACAATATACAATAGAAACATTAGCTGGGAAGTTTTTTTTTTAGTTAGGGTGCCACACCAATGCAACCGTACATATGTTCAAATTCATTGTAAACAGTGACAGGGAAGAAGCAAAAAAAAAATCGAAAGACAAACAAACAGGTGTAGCGTTATACACAAGAACATGATAAATTGCATCGCATTAAAGAAAATATATTTTATTGAGAATAGGTTATTACTTATGTGGCATTGGAATAAACTCAAAAATATAAATGTATGCTATTTGATCCCTGCTACATTTAATGCAACAATGAAAAATGTATATGGGTTCAGTTGAATTGTGTTCGTGGTTATTCACATATTTACGAAATGTTCCTTAATTTGCTTAGATGTAATTTTTTAGTTTTGTAACTCCTCGAAATAACATTTCGGGGAAGTCCTCCATCATATCATGGAGTGTATATTAACTTTTTAATTGACTTTCTAAATCATTAAAATGATCATGTTAGATCTTAACAATATATTGGAAATATTGCCAAAATTAATATGTGAAAAACGAACTTTTATAATTTCAATCCTTTCACCCATTTATACTTTGTGAATATAAAATATAATTCCACTCCGCTGCATTTTTATTTATAACGAAAACCTTCGTTTAAATAACAAACCCGCCTATATCATGCAAAATATATACACTCAAATTTATGTATATATGAGTGTAACGTTGCAATGCAACGACGACTTCTCTGGAATTGCAACAGAGCTGTAATTAAATATACGAATGATTTTAAAAGTTTCTTTTACAGACGAGTTGTTGAAACTGTAATCCTGAAATTCCATCATCGAAAGAAAATGGAATTGTGCGGTCGTAGAAAATGATGTAAATATGAAAAGAGTAGAATCAAGTTATGGCTAATTGAATTTGTGTGTAAATAAGTATTTAATTAACAATTATTCGTACTGCAATTGGAATTGAAAATTGTAAGCAATTAAGGCGATATGATGAAATTTCATGGTAAGGCTACAAGGAAGGGATCAAAGTCGGAAGTGGAAAACTGAAGATTTTTATGATAATCAGACCTGAGAAGCAAGGTCTGATTCTTATCGATATTGATAACTTTTGGGGGTGTGATTTGACCAAAATACAAAATACAGCAATTACGGTTGGAAACGTCAGTAAAATCCCAAAATATTGGAGATGCCTTTATAAATAACCTTTGGCGCGGTTATGAGTTATACGATGAGAACCCAAAGATTTATGCGGGATACCGTTATTTGTGGCCTACACCAAAAACGTTTAACGATATATCCCATTTGTAATATTAAACATCTTAGGAGGACTAGCATTGCTTGTGTAAAAACAGAGTCTATGAATAAGAGCACGTCAACTTTGCTAGAATCGAAGTTTGAATCTTTGTCATAAAAATTAACTCGACCCCAGGCAAAACTATTTTCAAAAGCTATCCAATGCATATTGGAAAATATTGGGACAACTGATGGCGAGGAGATGTTTTAAAATACCGAATAGTGCGGATACCGTTATATGGGGGCAATATAAAAACCTGAATCGATATTGATAATTTTGGTAGTGTGATTTGACCAAAATACCAAACTACAGCAATTTCGGTTGGAAATGTGAGCAAAATCCCAAAATATTGGAGATGCCTTTATTAATAACTTTTGGCGCGGATATGAGTTATACGATGAGAACCCAAAATTTTTGGGGGGATACCGTTATTTGTGGCCTACACCAAAACGTGGATCGATATATCCCATTTGTAATACTAAAAATCTTGGGAAGACTAGCTCTATCTTAAATTTTGCCACCAATAGCGTGGTTACAACACACGGACATGTATAAATATTCAAATCAATAATATAAATACATTGTGGGGTCTCCAATGAATATTTCGATGTGTTATACACGTTATTACAAATTTAATATACACTCCTCCTTATGGCGGAGGGTATAATAAATAATCGGATAGAAATAAAAGAATTGATCGATGTGATGTTGTGTGACGTATGATGTACATAAATAATATTATGTTGTGTATACGCATCAATGTAGACATACTGGATGATTGTCATGTATTAATAACTAAGTGTGTACATTAGGGTTAAGACTTTTTAACTATTTAAACATAATTTACATCAGTAGGAATGAATGAAATTTAGCCTATTAATGACAAGAATAAGGCTTATTTCATTTAATTATCAGAATGGGTCACGCTAAATTACTTTGAAAACAATTTCTTATGAGAAATAAAAATAAATCTTAAAAATCATAAAAGCATACATTTTTTTAATTAATGACAAAAATGTAGGAACCATGTTCTTTTTTAAAAATTTTCACAATTAAAGAAAAATTTTTATGTTTGCCGCAGGTATTTGTTTCCTGCATTTATGTAGAAATTTTCTTTTTTATACCCTCCACCATATTATGGAGGGTATATTAATTTTGTTTTTCCGTTTGTATCTCATCGAAATAATCATTTCCGACCATATAAAGTATAAATATATATATTCTTGATCAGCGTAAAATTCTATGACGATATAGCCATGTCCGTCTGTCTGTCTGTTGTAATCACTCTAGCGTCTAAACCAATTGAGATAGATCGCCAAAATTTTGCATAGAGTCGTCTTTTGTCTGCAGCCAGGTCAAGTTCGGAGAGGGGCTTTATCGGTCCACGTTTAGGCATAGCTCCCATATAAGGGTACCCCCCATTTTCGGCATTTTGAGGTTCTTGAGCGCGTTTTTCAACTGAATTCGCTGAAATTTGGTACATTGAGTTCTTATTGGTTAGCAAATCTCTCCACTAAAAATTATAAATGTGGGTCCATATTTTCCGATAGCCTTCATATAAGGGTACCCCTAATTTTGAGGTATTTTGGGGGGTTTGATCGCATTTTTAGACAGAATTCGCTGAAATTCGGTACTTTGAGTTCTTATTGGGTTGCACATATCTATACCAAAAATTATGAATATAGGTCAATTTTTTCGAGTAGCCCCCATATAAGGGTACCCCAAATTTTCGGTATTTTAGGGTTCTTGAGCGCGGTTTTCAACCGAATTCGCTGAAATTTGGTACATGGGGTTCTTATTGGTTACCAAATTTCTTCACTAAAAGTTATAAATATGGGTCCACTTTTTCTTGTAGCGCCCATATAAAGAGTACCTCCCAATTTCCAGTTTTTAGGGGTTTGACCGGATTTTTTCACCGAATTGGCTGTAGTAGTAATTTGAGTTCTTATTATTAATAATCACCCCTTTTTAGGGGTAGTCCCCATATAAGCCCCTTATTATACCCTTCACCACACTGTGGTACAGGGTATTATGTCTTTGTGCATATGTTTGTAACAGGCAAAAGGAAACGAGATAGACACATGGTTCCTTTTGAGAATATGCATAGAATCACTTTCTAAGTCGATTTATGCATGTCCGTCCGTCCGTCCGTCTGTCTGTCTGTCTGTGCATGTTAAATTGTAAACAAAGTACAGGTCGCATTTATGATCCGAATTGGATGAAATTTGGCATAATTCACTTATTCGGCCCAAGGACGAACCCTATTGAAATTGGGAAAAATCGGTTCAGATTTAGATATAGCTCCCATATATATATTTAACCGATTTAATGTAAACAGTCCCTATATATCTTTCGATTTGCACGAAATTTGGTACAGCCTAATCATTTAGGTCTAGAATTATGTCTGCCAAGTTTCGAGAAAATCGGTCCAGATTTCTATATAGCTCCCATATATAGTTTCGTCCGATTTCATGTAAATGGTGCCCCAAAGTCCCAATATATCTTTCGATTTGCACGAAATTTGGCATAACGTACTGAATTAAGCCTAGAGTGATGTCTGCCAAGTTTCGAGAAAATCGGTCCAGATTTAGATATAGCTCCCATATATAGTTTCGTCCAATTTCATGTAAATGGTGCACCAAAGTCGCTATATATCTTTCGATTTGCACGAAATTTGGCATAACGTACTGAATTAGGTCCAGAATGATGTGTGTTAAATTTCCTGAAAATCGGTTCAGGTTTAGATATAGCTCCCATACATATTTTCGTCCGATTTTAGGTAAATATTGCACCAAGTCCCTATATATCGTTAGATTTGCACGAAATTTGGCATAGCGTACGGAATTAAGTCTAGAACGATGTGTGTAAAATTTCGTGAAAATCGGTTCAGATTTAGATATAGCTCCCATATATATTTTCGTCCGATTTTAGGTAAATAGTGCATCAATGTCCCTATATATCCTTCGATTTGCACGAAATTTGGGATAGCGTACTGAATTATGTCTGGAACGACGTGTGTTAAATTTCGTGAAAATAGGTTCAGATTTAGATATAGCTCCCATATATATTTTCGTCCGATTTTATGTAAATGGTGCAACAATGTCCCTATATATCCTTCGATTTGCACGAAATTTCGCATAGCATACTGAACTAAGTCTAGAACGATGTGTGTTAAATTTCATGAAAATCGGTTCAGATTTAGATATAGCTCCCATATATATTTTCGTCCGATTTTGGATTTATAAGTAAATTTGGATTTATAAGTAAATAAAGAACTCAAAATGTGGCCGAATGCAAAAACCATACTGAATTAAGTGTAACCTATATTTCGATATTTCGCTTTAAATTTATTTACATTATTTTGTCCCATCGTAAGAAGCAACTCTATACCTGACCAAAATTTAGTATAGGTTGCAGAATGACATGTTTAATTTCATGTTAATGGTTCTTCAATAATGCGACGTCTGTTAGGATTCATCTGTTTAACATACCCACAGTGGTGAAGGGTATCATATAGTCGGCCCCGTCCGACTTTACTACTTTCCTTACTGGTTTATATTAAAATAGTTATATGATTTGTTCCATGTGTTGCGGTTGGGTAGTCGTTACGGGGAATAGTAAATTTTTACCCTACAAAGACTACTTATCCATCTGTTGTAAGCATTCCGCCTTCTAAAGATATTGTGATAAAAAAAACTCAAACATGACTATAATGAAATATATCGACAGACATATAGGCATCTCCTCAATATTGTGATACCTGTTGAAGGAAAGAATTGAGATAAATAATTAAAATATTGGGTTCAAAATTTGGCATATACCAGTCATTAATTAGGCATAGCCCTCATATAATGATATCCCCAAATATTCACTATTTTCTACACTATGTCATCAATCAATACCATGCGTTTCAGTATCAGTCCACTTTTTGGATCTTATACATTTTAGGAAAAATCTCCATTCAAAATTGCTGTATTTGGTGTACATAATGGTTTTCATAAATCGGTTTGTAAAATAATCGGTATATGACCACTTTTTGTTCCGAACTTAACGTTTTTTCACTTGTTGGGTTTTCAATTGATGTAGACTTGTATGATATATATCGGACGGATATTACCGACCTTAAATAAACCTATTCATAGGTGGCGTATACGTGTAAGGTATATACTCCATTCATAAGCACCTGTCAGTGAAATATTGAAAAAAATAGGTAGCCAACAATATTATACCGGGTTATTAGGTTGTTAAAAAGTCACAACCCTAATGTATATCTGTCTTTAAAATAGGTCGTATGCTGTACTGTAATATTTGCCTGTCAAATGGGTATAACGTTAGCGGTTTTTATGCCACATGAACTTTGAACAACGATTCTTTAATTAAATTGAAAACAATTTGTGGCTTTTATTATTCACATAGAAACCCACCGAAAACATGAAACTGTGTATGACCACATTATCAAGTAATGATAAATAGCAATTATGATAACGTTATTTATGTGTGTGTGGGTTGGCGAGAAAATATGAATAATTTGAAATAAGATATATTTACATATTTACCTTCTGTAAGAGATACACTGTGGGCCAGAGATCTAATATTTTGGCTATAATTAGAACAGATTGTTTATGAAATAAATAAATATCAAATATACTAGTTTCGGGGACGCTGATTACAATTCTACACGAATTGAATATTAAAAAGTTAATATTCAATTGGTGATTCCAGAATGGCGGTAATTAAAATTTTTTCCATTCCATCCCCTAAATATAATCTGATAATCACCTAAATTTGTAGGCGTCGTTCTTGGCCACAAGGGGAACCTCATACGCGCTACATTTGTGCGGCCATCCCTTACATATTAACCGAGCTTTAACAATAGCAATAGGGGTCCTGCACAGCAACTATTTCATTTCATCATAGCAGTATTTAATATAAAACCAGTGAGTGGAGCAGTATAGTCGGACGGGCCGACCATACGACACCCTACACCACTACCATCGTGTTTACAATTTATAATGGACAGACGAACAGACGGACGGACGGACACACTTGTCTAGATCGACTCAGCTAGTCGAGATATGACGATCGGTATACTTAATGTTGGGTCTAGGGCCAAGATTTCGCGGTGTTACAAACTCTTGGGGCTGCACAAAGCTATAATACCATGACAACATAGTTGTGTAGGGTATAATAAAACGACTAAGGAATGTTCACCGACTATATGATACCCTTCACCATTTTGGGTACATATAAGATATTCTCATATGTCCAATATCCTGTAGATAGAATAGACGTATCATCTTTGTGTGATCTACACCTCGATCGGGCAGACTTGAATTCTTTTGTATACCATTTGTATTTGTATCAATCAAAATTATGTATGAAAGCTATTTGTAAATCTGGACCTAATTGAGCAACCTTGGTAAATACCATTTGGTACGCTGCAGCACAGTGCGCTGTCCACAATTTTATCTCGTGTATATGGAACAGATGTAGGCTCCTCAGTGAACCGATATATGCATCACTCTAAACGCACCTCTTCCAAATTTCATTTAAACCGAACATTTACATAAAATCGGACGAAACTGTACATGGGATCTATATCTAAATCTGAACCGATTTTCTCAAAATGTCCTATACATAAATATGTAGTTTTTTCTCTTATTTCAATAGGATTCTTTGTTAGGCCAAATAAATAACTTGTGACAAATTTCATTTAAATCGGATTATAAATTCGAACTGTACTTTGCTCACAATAATACATGATCAGACGGGCATGCAAAAATCAACTGAAGAAGCTATTATATGCTTCTTCTAAAAATGGACCAAATAAGTTGGATCTAAAGAAAATGATATTATTGGGATAAATACATATACATATTGAGAGTTTTTATACCCTTCACCACACTGTGGTACAGGGTATTATTTCTATGTGCATATGTAACAGGCAAAAGGAAACGAGATATACACATGGTTCCTCTTAAGAATATGAATAGAATCACTTTATGAGTCGACTTACGCATGTCCGTCAGTCCGTCCATGTACAAGTCGCAGTCGCATTTGTGATTCGATTTGGATGAACTTAGGCCCAAGGACGAACCCTATTGAAATTGGGAAAAATCAGTTCAGATTTAGATATAGTTCTCATATATATTTTCGTCCGATTTTATGTAAATGGTGCACTAAAGACCCTATATATCCTTCGATTCGCACGAAATTTGGTACAGCGTGCTGAATTAAGCCTAGAACGACGTGTGTTAAATTTCCTGAAAATCGGTTCAGATTTAGATATAGCTCCCATATATATTTTCGTCCGATTTTAGTTAAATAGTGCATCAAAGTCCCTATAAATCCTTCGATTTGCACGAAATATAGCACAGCGTACTGAATTAAGTCCAGAACGATGTGTGTTAAATTTCGAGAAAATCGGTTTAGATTTAGATATAGCTCCTTAAATATTTTCGTCCGATTTTAGTTAAATAGTGCACCATAGTCCTCATATATCCTTCGAGTTGCACGAAATTTGGCACAGGGTACTGAATGAAGTTTAGAACGATGTGTGTTCAATTTCGTGAAAATCGGTCCAGATTTAGATATAGCTCCCATATATATTTTCGTCAGTGTTTGTAGCCTTTCATTTGCACGAAATTTTGATTTATATGTAAATGAAGAACTAAAAATGTGACCGAACATGTGACAAGTTTCGATGAAATCGGTTTAGATTTCGATATTTTGATTTAAATTTATTTACATAAGTTTGTCTCATTGTAAAAAGGAACTTTATATCTGACCAAAATTTTGTATAGGTTGCGGAATGACATTTTTAATTTAATGTTAATGGTCCTTCAAAAATGCGACGTCTCTTACGATCCCATCTGTTGAATATACCCAAAGTGGTGAAGGGTATCATATAGTCGTCCCCGTCCGAGTTTACTACTTTCCTTACTGGTTTTAGCTTTTTTAGTGCACCAAATAACCTTACATTATTTGTTTTAATAAGTCACAGATCCCAACTACTTGATAAAATTAATATATGAACTATTTACAGCCAATTTCCCAATATTACTCGGCGATAAAACAAAGATCAAAAAGATCGATTGTATCCGCAACAAACAAAACCTTCAAATCGATGTAAATAAAAATGAAATTGTATATTTTTATCCGATGTTTGAGGCTACCAAATTTTTTTCAAGAATACTGTACGTTTTTAAAATATGTGGTGGTTTATTTTTGGATCTTTTCCCCGCTAGGATTTAATTTCGCCCACTGTGCGATGTTGGTGTAATTTAGTATGAAGTGTTCTTGAAGGCTGGCATTAATATATACAGAAATTCATCAATATAGCCTATGGTTGCCATAGATCCCATGTAAATGTAGTTCCCCTTTGGAATATTTTTTTTTTGCCATTGGCATTCCGTGATGTTGGAGCGCAAAAACATATAGGTCCAATTTTTGATACAGCAACCTCATAAAGGTCTCTCCTTTTTTCAGTATTATTAAGGATTTAACAGAATATGTTATAAGTGGTTCTATATTCTGAGCTTGGGTAATATTTCGCTATATTTGTACCCTCTTGACCGACTAGAGGTCAACAAATCCAGTGCAGCCCTTCCAATATTACAAGATTTTCTTCACCGTGGGATGTGTTGTGATGTTCGGTTTTCAATTGTGGCTATAGATCGACTCGAAAAAACACAATAAAATAAGTTTTCGGTCCATTTCATCCCAATATTATTAACTGACCATCACCGAAAATTATAGGCGTTGTCCCTGACCATATCTGGATCCTCTTGGAAAATTTCAAAGCGATCAGCGCTATATTTTCGATCTCTAGTGTGGTAATGGGTTACTAAATAATATACGAATACGTAAGCACCTGTAAATATGTAAGTGTAACTCACATTCGAGTTATCTTGGATAACTCAACTTCTCGGGTCTATTTCTTTCAAGGGTAAATATATACGCTATAGATTACGATTTTTTTATTTTTCATCCAAAAGTCAGGGTCCATAATTTCACATACTGGATTCTTAAAGAAAAAAATTATTTTCCGAAATTATTCAATATATGTTAATGTTTGAAAACAGCCCCCATACAATTACCTCGTTTAACACTAGAACGCCGAAGGCAGTCATTTTGACCGCTTTCCAATTTCAAGTACAAAAGCAACTGTCCATTTAATGACACTTTTTTTTAAATTTGATGATTTTTTTATAATAAACGTAATTCTATGAGGTACAAAAAGTCACCAAATTTAAAAAAAAGTGTCATTAAATGCACAGTTGCTTTTGGACTTGAAATTGGAAAGCGGTCAAAATGACTGCCTTCGGCGTTCTAGTGTTAAGGGAACCGCCCCCCCTCTTATTTTCGATTTCAATTATTCAGAATTTTCAATGAGCTGGTAAATCAATACTTTGCACGTATATATTTTAAGATTTAAAAGAGAGGAAAAATTATATACAAACAAATTGTGTAATTGTTTTGTTTTTTGTAATTAAAGGGTAGTCCTTATTTTTGATGGTGGGCATGAGCATTGGAACATTGGAACCCGAAAATTGCAACGGTGTTAGAAAGAGTACATGTCTGCCTCTCGTATGAACTAGGATTATTGACTTCGCTCTAAAATTAACAAAATGGCGCACCTTTGAAAAAATATTTTTCGAAAATTGCCGATATTTGACCAAAAACCAAGTTAAAAAATAAGGAAGATATTCACCGATTGGCTTTATCCTAGTTCATACGATAGCTATACACTCAGAGAGAAACGTGTACAAATTTGGAATCGATTGGGTTATTAGTTTTTGAGTTATCGTGCCCGCCATTCGCAAAAGAGAAAAATGCGTTTAAAGTTTGAGAAGCCCTTTAGCCGTTATTTGATGCTGGCACAATAAATCGGCTATATCTTCAAGAGTTCTTGCGATTTTCACATGAAATTTTGTAGGGACATTCTTTGACCCTGAGAATTGGGGGGGGGGGATCCCCTAAAGCTTCCAACCTGAGATTCTTTCCATTAGATATTATTTTTTTAGAGCATGGACCACCAACTGCCATATAATGCAGTGACATTTACAAGTCACAATTTAAAGACTTTTGTATGCACACTATGTGGTGGAGGGTATAAAAAGTTCGAGCGGGCCTGACATAACCACTTGTTTACATTATTAGGTTTCATAACATGACGAATGTTGGCTTTAAGAGCTCAAGATTTGAATGTTTCATATATCAAATATTAAAGTAACAAACATTTACCTATATATACACACTATTTACAATAAACTATATTCCATAAAAGTCCCACGACAACACCTTACATAAACTGCAGCTTCTTCTTCTTCATCATCGTAGATATTAGTTAATTGTCATCTTAGCACTGTTCACAAAATGCAATTTCTATTCCAATGGGGGATTTGCCGCACAGAGTAATGGTACTGGGATTTATATTACTACTATTACACGAAAATAACAACTGCAACAAAATTGTCGCTCAAATGTACTTGTGATGTTCTGTTAAAAGCATCCCTGTTCAAATAAACGCACACACACATGCATACATACAAGTGGTAACCATTTCTGTCGCTTCGATGTTCCATTATGAACACCACTTATGCATGCTGTGTATGTTTGTGCACTGTTGGCTGCTGTTCTGTGAAAACGTTACGTGCTCAGAATAATTGTAAACTAATTCAAACACACAATTAGTTGTAGAATTTATCTATACAGGTGTACGGTAGTAGATGTATGTTTCGATATGGCCATGAGCATTTTATTTTTACAGTGAATTTCATTTTGTTGTAAATATTTGGTATTTTAATGTAGCATTTAAAATTTGATAAACAGCTTTTTAATAAAGGTTGTGGACCGAGCCACTTTTGCTGGGACTCTGACTTCAACCCTACTTTTCACTAGAATCCGCCTCCGAATAATTTACATAAAATGAATAAAATGAATGTGACCACCGATATTAATATTACAAATATTGTTGTGGGGGTATTAGAAGTTTATGCTTGGTCCATACTACATATTTCGGTAGCTGTAAGTTTTGAGGATTTTAGTCGTTGTCATGTGTGAAATAGAACATACGCTATTACTAAAATTGAATGAACATTTAGATCACAAAACTTTATACATTCCATAATAATACCTCTTATTTCAACATCCAGTATATACATTGACATTTCACTTTTTGTGGTTACTACAATAATTGTTGTTCCGTAATTTGAAATTTCGGAAACAAAAATAGTTTCGTACACACACATATACATTTTCAAACAATTAAACACTAAGTCAAATGTTGAATAAAGAATTTAATTGTTTCACATTTAAAACGGACTCTACTTTTTCATGTACGAGCAAGTTTAGCCATTTATATTTTTCAAAAATATATTCAAGATTATTTCAATAAAGAAACAAAACTTTACAAATGGTATTTTTTTTTTTGTAATGACAATGAAACTTTCAAAAGATTTTCTTTTGTTATTACATTGTTGCGGTTTTAACAACAGTAATCATTAAAATACAAAAAAAAAAAAAAAATAAAATAAATAATAAAATAAAGAGAACTTGTTTTCAGTTCAAAACAACTTCGAAGCAGGAAAGAAATAATCCATATTGTGTAATGTCCACTGTATAATTATAGAGTAACTTCGGGTAATGTGGACCCTTCACCACACTGTGGTACAGGGTATTATGTCTTTGTGCAAATGTTTGTAACAGGCAAAAGGAAACGAGATAGACACATGGTTCCTTTTGAGAATATGCGTAGAATCACTTTTTAAGTCGATGTCCGTCTGTCCGTCCGCCCGTCCGCCCGTCCATGTAGTTTTGTTAACAAAGTACAGGTCGCATTTGTGATCCGATTTGGATAAAATTTGGTACAGTTCACTTATTTGGCCAAAGGACGAACCCTATTGAAATTGGGAAAAATCGGTTCAGATTTAGATATAGCTCCCATATATATATATAGCCTTCGATTTGCCCGAAATTTGGCACAGCGTACTAAAATAAGTTTAGAACGATGTGTGTTAAATTTCGTGAAAATCGGTTTAGATTTAGATGTAGCTCACATATATATTTTCTTCCGATTTTAGGTAAATAGTGCACAAAAGTCCCTATATATCCTTCGATTTGCACGAAATTTGGCACAGCGTACTGAATTAAGTCTAGAACGATGTGTGTTAAATTTCGTGAAAATCGGTTCAGATTTAGATATAGCTCCCATATATATTTTCGTCCGTTTTTGTGTAAATGGTGCACCAAAGTCCCCATATATCTTTCCATTTGCACGAAATTTGGATTTATAACATGGATTTGGATTTAGAACATGTGACAAGTTTCGATGAAATCGGTTTAGATTTCGATATTTGGCTTTATTATACATTATTATTTACATAATTTTGTCCCATTGTAAGAAGCAACTCTATATTTGACCAAAATTTAGTAGAGGTTGCAAAATGACATGTTTAATTTCATGTTAATGGTCCTTAAAAAATGCGACGTCCGTTAGGATACCATCTGTTGAATATACCCATAGTGGTGAAGGGTATCACATAGTCGACTTTACTACTTTCCTTACTGGTTTGATATTGTGGGCGTAACAATGGTAAAAAATAAAAACAAATTGTTTTCACAAAAACATTCTACTGTTGTGCTAAGAAATGTCCAAATCACACTTTTACAATCAGAGCTACATTTTCTACTAATAAATTTTCAACATTGCAATTATATATTAAAAACCAAGTTTGATGTTTGTTTTCACTAATTAGGAAAACATTTATAAAGTCGGCATTGACATATTTCGAGCATATTCTTGGAATATTGATCGATCATCATCTTAACAACCACTCTAAGTATTTGGTCAGATCCCCTTTACCGTGTCATGTTTACACAAAAGTCAGGGTCCATTTCCTTTTATAATTTCTATGCTTAAAATTTCGAGATCTTCGGATCATAATTGAAGCCTTTAAAGCGAGCAGAAAACCGAAAATATTAAAGTTTTTGGTCAAATTCATACTCTAAATATTACCGGATCATCAGAACCCATCTTCCAGGTAAAATTACGATTGATGTTTACAAATTATAGTGTACAGGGGACGTACGAACACACATGTCTAGATCAACTCAGCTAGTCGAAATATGACGATCGGTATGCTTAAAGTTGTAGGGTATAACCAATACGTGGATAAGTTCAACCCGGCCTAGTCTATTCAAAACTCCTTAAATCGATCGGGATTTTAATAGATTGACTATGCCATTGCATTATGTTTTAGTTTTGTTGTTCATACATAAAAAAATAATTTCCAAATTCCAGACTCTCAGGTTGGATACTTGAAGTGGAAATTTTAATATACATCGAAAATTAAACGGGGCATTTGAAAAATTAGAATATATTGAATAATTTCTGGAAAGAAGTGTGTATTCTTTATGAGAAATTGTGGTTACTTCAAAAAGAAAATTCAGTTCAAAATTTAATAATACTAAAAATATGGCGATTCCCTTACTTGGGGGCTGTATAGAAACATCGACCTATTATGACAATTTTTCGTTAAAATATTCTTTCCACTTCAAAGGGCATTTCCCTTACGTAAGACCTTTGTCAAAACATCATTCTTTACTGATCATTTTCTGTATATATGAATGCCATCCTCCACGAACCGTTTATACCAAATTACATCCACATCGGTGAGAAAATGCAGCCAAAGTCTTCAAAATACCGAAAATGGGACGTTATATGGGAGTTATACCGAAACGTATCCCTTTTCCCTTTTGTGGAATGATTTGACACCCCAAGAAAACCTGAAAAACCACCCGAGTATACCGAAAAATGGGGGTAACATTATGTGGAGGCTATCAGGAAACATTGGACTCAATGAGAATTCAAAATATAAAATTATATTCAATTTGTTGGGAACATAAGCCCAAACTCCGCAAAAAACCGAAATTTGCAAATAGGTCATTGGGAAATACGCTAAACAGAACACCAATATTGATTATTTTTAGTCGGAAGATGTTCGACCAAATTTAAGCCCAATTTACCAACTTTCCCAAAAGCCTTAAAATACGGAAAATTTGGGGGAACCTTTATAAGGGATATACTCCGAAAAATGGGCTTACATTGATAATTTTTAGGAGTACTTTCTACCCAGTGAAAACTAAAAACATCAAATCAGAACCATTTCGGTTGAGAAACGTGCCACAAAGTTTCTAAAACTTAATATTGAGGCGATTAATGGATGCTACACTAAATTTTGAAGATTTCATGAAGGAAGATTTTCCTCTAAACACAAAATTTCAGGTGTTTGGAAGTACGGAATATTGTGGCGTACTGTTATATGGGGGCTACAATATTGATAACTCCAGTGAAACCCCATAATGCCAAATTGTAGCTGATTGTGAATCTAATCAATCTAATTTTTGAGTCTTAATATATATAACAAATAGTAAATATCCCCTATAAAAACACATTCCCCATTATCAATTCAGCGTATACAGTGACGAACAAATATTTGTGTATATCATCGGATTACCCATTAATTATATATTTATCATAAGACTACAATTAATTTATTTTTCAAAGAGTCATTGGCATAACTGTCATTATTTCACAAAACTAATAATAATGTCATCAATATTCCGGATATTATCAACAGGACTGAAAGGTATCCATGTATTGCTTTAGATGGCAATATTTGTCTACTCTAACCACTAGTACCCAACATAAATGGTGCCCACACAGCCTAGAGATTTATTATGATGTCGTGGCCAGTGGGACAAGGTGTTGTCCTAAACAACAAATCATTATTTGTTATACCAACAACAAGATCATCTGGCTGTGCCAAATGTTAGATATTGTAATCAGTTGTTCAATAGTGGCGGAAATAATTTTCAAAAATACAGGAACTTAATTTGCATGGCAACGGGCAGGCAGGAAATGTTATATCTCAATATGAAAATTGAAGCAAATCTACAGAATCAGTCATGCAGAGGTAATTACTATGGCTAACATAATTGAATACATGAACATAACTTATCTAAACACACACACACACACACAAAATATTAGTACACCACATGGAATTAGTCCTCCGATGTAGAGTTTCAAATATAAATTATGTTTAGTCCATAAAAGCCAAAATTACAAAATTATTTGTTTATTTAAACGGCATTTAAAAATGCTTAATGAGCATACATTATTGTTATAACAAATAAATTGTCTGTGAAAAAAAAAACAAATCACAGATGTTAACTAAAATATCATGGTATGGATGATATTGTTCAGGTCTAAATATCTCCCATCCATTCGAATTAACGATATTTATAATTTACTTGCTGCTTTTACATTTACTGAATTGTGGAAATGGCATACATGAAACAATTATCAAATATTTTATTGATAATATCTGACACTCAATCTTCTAGCTATAGAATACATTTTTTACTTTGTGGTATGCATGGTGTATGCAATATTGAAATCATTTGATTTATATTCCCTCAAGAAAGCAATTTCAGTTAATGTTTTTTATACAAGCATCAAAACCATTAAAAGGCGATAAAACAGAATTCTTTACAAAAACCAGTAAAAAAAGTAGTAAAGTCGGACGGGGCCGACTATATGATACCCTTCACCACTATTGGTATATTAAACTGGTCCATTAACCTAAATTGGAAGAACTGAAATATGTAATACTTATCTAAATGTGAATCGACTAAGATCAATCAATAAACATGCCATTCGTTTGTTACGCTATTAAATGCTAAATTTTGTACGATGTGCAAAATTTCATGTCAATCTGATAAAAACATGAGGAGTTTAATGCACCATTTACTTAAAATCGGAAGAAAATATATATGGAAGCTATATTAGGTTATACTAATTTCAGTACGTTTTGTTCCTATCAGCCATATATTGGTTCCTTGGTGCGTCAATTACTTAAAATCAATCGATAATATATAAGGGAGCTATATCTAAATCTGGACCAATTTTCACGAAACTTGGCAAACATCACTCTAAGCTCAATTCAGTACGTCGTGCCAAATTTCGTGCACATCGAACGATATATAGGGACTTTGGTGTACCAATTACATAAAATCGGATGAAACTATATACGGGAGCTATGTCTAAATCTGGACTGGTTTTCACGAAACTTGGCAGACGTCACTCTAGGTTCAATTCAATACGCTTTTAAACTCAATTCAATGCCCTCTGCCAAATGTCGTTTAAGTCGAACGAGCTATATCAAAATCTGATCCGAATTCAACGATACTGCGCACACATCGTTATAGACTTATTGCGGTATGGTATTCCAAATTTCGACTTATTCGGACACACATTGACAGTTTAGTGCACCATTTACATAAAATCGGATGATAATATATATGGAAGCTATATCTAAATCGGAACTGATTTATACAAACTTAACATACGTCAACCTGTACTTAATTCAGTGCGTTGCGCAATATTGTGAATGGCTATTCATATTCATTGGACTGATACAATTTTTGGTAAGAAAATATCCTCGTAATGAGAAATCAAAATACTCTAAACTTACTTTACTTGCATTGAAAGTCATTCAAGCTTTATAATAAAAATATATCATGCACTAATATCTTATATGTATTATATTTCATTTATTTTCTTCAAGAAAGTGTTTTATTTTAAAGAAGCGTAATATAATAGCGTGTAATTTGTAGTTAAGTTCAAACAACGCGAATACTCTGCAATTATCTTTTATTTCGCTTATAACGACCTAATGTGTCGCATAGAAACCACATATACATAATTCTTATTGAATGGAAATTCTCTCCGCCAAATTTTAAGCATTTCAAAACAACAACCACTAACAACAATTATGAAAGTTGTGTTCGTATATGTGTGCTCACACACATATACGATTTGCGACAAACGACAAAAATCTCCAAACATTGAATGTGACTGCATTCATAGACTAAGTTTTGTCTCTATGAGAAATCTACGCCTTTTGACAACAAAATTAACTGGTGCGAGTAATTGTTTTGATAAAACTTTATCCTTGCCACGTTACGAGTCAAAAGTTTAGTGCATTATTCCATTGTGTATGCCGTGATGTTGTTGTGTTTTTTTCGTGTATTTAATTTGTACAAAAGTTGAACGAATGTTCACAACTCAGAAACTTTGTTCAAACTTCGTATACATATACAACACCTATGTGTACAAATATACATGGGAATGCAATGATCGTTCCATTTCTTTGTCATAAACATCTATAGAAAAATATGTTAAAGAAATGAGGCATTCGTGTGCTCTATAATCATGTTTTTATACCCTCCACCATACGGTTGAGTGTATATTAAATTTGTCATTCCATTTGCAACACCTCGAAATATTCAATGTTAACGCCATAAAGAATATATATAATCTTGATAAGAATAACATTCTATGTCGATTTACGCATGTCCCTCTGTTTTAAATTATTACCAAAAATGTACCAAAAATGATTAATATTGAACCAAGTTTCAGCGTAGTCTCCATAGAACGGTATCACCTAATATAAGTATTCGGGGGGATTTTAGCACGTTTTCAACCGAATTGGCCTTTTTTTAGTATATTACTACAAATGAATAATATTGACCTGAATTTTCTCCCGGGAGCGTCATTTTTTTACATATTTTGAATGTCATTCTCATGGCAATGTTTTAACTTGTTACTTTATTAAATATGTCCATTAGGGTTAAGAGTTTTTTTACAAGCCAAGCTTTTGATTAATTTGCCTTATAAATACTTTTTTCAATTTCTTGGAGTCACTGTAAGCTTTAGAACCACATATATTTGTAGCATAACAAGGATCATATATTTGATCGCAACCTTACAG
The DNA here is from genome assembly GCF_032173495.1 of Musca vetustissima. Taxonomy (NCBI): domain Eukaryota; kingdom Metazoa; phylum Arthropoda; class Insecta; order Diptera; family Muscidae; genus Musca; species Musca vetustissima. The sequence goes on from NW_026884074.1 coordinate 39,389, forward strand.
CACTGGTTGCTTCGGGCAATGATGATTGGAAATTTCTATTTTTTCTAGTGAGTATCCAAGTTTTTCAGAGGTTATGGTAAGGTATTCAGTGCCACGGAGAGTTCTCCGAAATTTTAAGCGTGGTACAACAGACTACTGAATCCATGATGTGGCCAGAAGTATGAAATAAACGAACATATTTTATTTTACGAAATCTGTTCCAGTTTTCAGAAGAGCTAGAATAACAAGAGAGCTCATGCGTACATTGCATGAAATCTACCAAAGTTCTCTCAATCTTTTCATTGAAGACATGAGTGGGGTAGAGGAGGAAAAACTTCATGTCATCTCTCAAACAACTATTTTCCCATAAATCCGTTTGAGCTTTGCTGAAGGTGGCATTTCATAATTGCTCATCAAATCCTGCAAAAGGACGTACACTATATTTGGTGATTTAGTCGACACATGATGCATACCATTCATGAAAGCGCGAAGAATGCAATCCAGGACATGGTGCTGGCAACTTATGAACTTAAGCTAAATTTTATCTTCAATTAACTGTTGTAATCGAACTACAACGTTTTAGTTATATTGGCAACAATCATTACAAATTGATCCGTATAAAACGCATCTAATACATTAAGGAGAAATTCTGCGGTTGTTTGAGCTTTTCTATCTACCTTTAGATTCATTCTTGAGGACCAAGACCTGATGTTCAAAGTTCTCAAGGTATTTCCTGTTAAAATGCATGATCCACTTGTTTGTTTTACAAGTCCAATGTTTAACAAGTGCAATAAACTGTATCCTCATGGATATGTGACTACATACACTTAGCATGGCTTCAACGGTTGCCATGCTGCCTCTTCTTAATAATTCAGTTATTTAGTCACAGGACTAAGTTCTTTGTCTATATTTCCTGATTCTTTGGCTTTCCGTGGAAGTTATACACGATTAAAAAAAGAAAAAAAATATGTTTCCCCCTAAAAATGAGTTCAAAGTAATAGCTACCATAACCGAACCCACAAGCGGAATTATACATAAAATGTATATTTGGTTCATACGGCTATCATAAAAATGTGATATAGTAGTTTTGTTTTAGCTGCCTTGTACATAGCTGCACTTTAGATTTAGCTGCTCAAAATACATTTCTTTGGTACTTTTACTCAGACACCTTCTAAAATATTTCGTTTAAGCGTACCTGCACATTGAGGAAAAAAATATTATTTTCCTCTCACTACATAAAACTGTTGCATTTAGCTGCTCAGGGAAGTTACGAAAGAGCCGCTGTTTGTTGTGTACTTCTGTTTCATTATTAGAACTTAGCGCAGATTCTAGCAAATTTTACATTATCTCATTTTTATGAAGTGATATCAATTACGTGTAGTTCGAGGCAGTTAAGAGATTTCAGATATCTGCAATTTTGACTTTCCTGCACAGAAAAAATGGCAAGTGTCGTTTGTACAGGTAAGTTAAAACTACTGTATCTGTTTGTATCTAGCGTAATTTTTTAATTGTGAAAATCATAGACATTCTTGCGTTTGTTACGACTCAAAATGAGACATCTGCACTTACGAGTAATTGTGAATAAAACGAATAGGAGTTTGTGGATTTCTATGACCAATGTCTTATTTCACATAAAGGATATGTCGCTATATCCATTTTGGGTTTACATGTTCTCCAAAAATAAGTGCAAAGTAGTAGCTACAATAACAGAAGAATCCAATTTACAATTGTAGTAAATCAGCTCTATACGTTTATAGAAAAAGTTTTAAGCCCGAAGTGACGAATAATTTGAAAAGAACGGACAATAGTCGTGGTTTTAATCGCTTTATACCAAACGGAAGCCAATGTGGTTGATGACTTCTATGTTTTGCCTTGATGGCCTCATAATGCCAAGGGCTATAAAAATTGCAGAGGTGTTTGAAAGCATTTTTATTTAAAAAAGGTACACATGTACCCGGTTATTGGTCGTAGGGTTAAATATCCCCTTGATGATACCAAGGGTTAATTCTTAATGTCCTTTTAAAGGGTTTGCTTTGTATTTCTAGTGAGCTGATATGTTTGTAACAGGCAAAAATAATTGAGATAGACCCACGAATATGCATAGAATCACTTTCTGAGTCGATTTATGCATGTCCGTCTGTCCGTCCGTCCATGTAGTTTTGTTAACAAAGTACAGGTCGCATTTATGATGCGATTTGGATGAAATTTGACACAGGTCACTTAATTGGCCCAAGGACGAACCCTATTGAAATTGGAAAAAATCGGTTCAGATTTAGATATAGCTCCCATATATATTTTCGTCCGATTTTAGGTAAATGGTGCATAAAAGTCCCTAAAAATCATTCAATTTGTACGAATTTTAGAATAGCGTATTGATTTATGTCTAAATTTCATGAAAATCGATTCAGATCTAGATATAGCTTCCATATGTAGTTTCGCCCGATTTTAGGTAAATGTTCCACCAAAGTCCCTGAAAATCATTCGATTTGCGCGATTTTTGGCATAGCGTACGAATTAAGCATAGAATGATGTGTGAAAATCGGTTCAGATTTAGATGTAGGTCCCATATTTAGGTAAATGGTACACCAAAGTCCCTAAGAATCTTTAGAGTTGCACGAATTTTGGCATAACATACTGAATAAAGTGTATAATGACGTGTGCTACGTTTCGTGAAAATTGGTTGATATTTAGATATAGCTCCCATATATATTTTTGTCCTATTTGATATAAATGGTCCACCAAAGTCCCAATATATCTTTCGATTTTGGAATGATGTGTGCAAAGTTCCGTAAAAAATCGGTTCAGATTTACATACAACTCCTTTATATATTTTTGTCCGATTTTAATAAATGGTGCACTTGCCCGATTGACACAACGTACTGAAGTTAGTATAAATTAATCTCTGGCATTTTTCCTTGAAATCGGTTCAGATATAGATGTAGCATATATAATTTTGACCTATTCATGTTAACAAAATTTAGTATAGGTTGCAGAATTGGCATGTGTAGGGATTGATTTTAGTCGGTTTACATGTAGACAAAGATCGCATATGTAAGTTCGTTCAATTTCATGTCAATTTTCCTTCGAAGAGGCGACGTCTGTTAGGATACATATGTACATATACATATCTACATATGTAGAATATACCCAAATTGGTGAAGGGTATCATATAGTCGGCCCAGTCCGACTTTACTATTTTCCTTCCTGTTTTTTTAATACATTAAATGTATAAGTATTTAGTCCAATGTTGAAAAGAACTAAATTGAGAGTAAGTGTGTGAGAGGAAGATATCATCAAACATGACTGACGAAAAGAGAAAAAATAGATTACGTTCATAGACATCACATCTAGCTTACTATTTTGTATAAACGTGATGTAGTCCCACACTACACTTTCTAGTTTAGTGTAAAAACTAGTCGTCGATATTGACAAATTTTCCATTTCCTTAGTAATGCATCTTTGTAACACCAGAAATCCTTAATTCGTCGTCATGTTATAGTGGTTATGAACAAAATACAAAAAAGTTCAACTTTGTCCTTTGCTACAGTTCGGCTTTATTCCATTCCGTAACGTACGTGGAAAACTATTCATAACATTGCAACAGTAAAAGTTTGAAATTGTAATGGAATTGCAGTTAGGTTTCCGCAATGAAATTTATTTTTGAATTGTTAATATTTAAGAAAACAAAAAGTTGTATTTAAGACGAAAAAGTAAGTCATGACAAAATTGCTGCGGATTTCGGATTTGTGTTGATATGACAAAATATATTCAGATAGTTCTTATTACTGCTGATAAACATGGAAATAGAAGAAACAGGTGGAGTCAACACGAAAAAACCGATAATGATGCAAATAAACTTAAAATTAGTTTTTGTTTATTAACCTAGATGGAAAGTGTCAGTCGATATTTTCGTCTATGACCATGCTATGCCATTTGCACAGTACATTGAACCAAATTCTTCATATTTTCACTCAAATAATATTTGGTACAAATATTATGGAGAACACACATGTTGACTCTTTGCGGGGCAGTTGACAGAAATAGTAGACCTTCAGAACACCACAAGAAGTGCACCGATATTCTCCGCTTTTAAGTTTAGAAAACAGTGTTACGAAATCCATTATTTTTTTCCAGAATTGTCGTTACTTTTGTAGATCGATGTAAAATTGCCTGATACGGATTCGGTTCTTATTGTCTAATTCGAATCAACTATTTCCTCAATTTTTTTATTTTACAGGTACATTAGCCGAAGGTTTCTCTTCAAAGTGTCATTCCATATTTGGTTGTTTCGTTTTGTTTGTTACATACTTTTGCTGGAGACCGCCCCGCAAATATCTCTTGTCCTTCAATTCGGAAATTTCGGGATGAAATTATGTTATATACAATAATTGATAAACTTCTTCTTTTAAAGAGTCAGTCCAAACTCTGCACAAATGCCATATTTATTTTTATTACCACAATATAATTCTTAAATATAGAGTAGCACTGTGGTCCCCATAGAAAGATAATCTGGTTTTATTCATTTTTGTCCTCTTTAATGTTTTTTTTCTTGTGCTTTCGTACAACCCAGCCATACCAAATGGTAAACACAATTCAAAGCGAATTAATTTCTACTCGCACGCACACACATCCAAGCGAGCAGAAAATCCCCGAATCATGCTTCTTTTATTCCGGCCACAGACTTTCGAATTACTCTCATGAATTTCTAATGATGTGGTAACCTCCTGTTGCGTGCCTAGATTCCCCAAGGAGTTAAATCGCACAAAAGGATGTGAATGTTAGCCTCATCACATAGTTCAAGCTATGCGTAGCATATCAGATGGCTTGATTGCTGGGAAGCTAATGAAATGATTATATTTCGCACGATATTGAAAGGCTATTGTTTTCGGAATATAGATAAAAACTCGAGCTATTGTTGGTATGCTATTAGAATTTGGCAAATAGTTTAATCAAGATACTGTGAAAATGGCTATTGAAGAATTGTGGTTAATTTAATTGGTATGTGTATGTATTATTTGCGTATATTATCTAAATGATTAAATTCCAGAATGCAGTAATTAATGAAGGAAGAAATGACATCAAAAACCAATAATTGGCTGTAATTTTATATTTTGGGATGATGTTTGGGTGAGAAAATCTCCTTGCAAAAAAAAAAAAAAAAAAAAAAAATGTCGAAATTAATCTATGTGTAAATGTCCCAACGCAGTATTTTCTCGTCGATTTGTCCAAGTAGCTTTCCGTCGATTTCTCATCGATTTGTCGAAGTAGCTTTCTGTGTTGACAAAATCTTTATTCCACTATGAGTTAGAGATCACTTTTTTTGGTCATAATATTTTTATTATGACAGTGTTTTTAGAAAATAAATAATTATCTCATGTAAGTTTTCGGTGACGTTGATTACGATTCTGCAAGAAAAATATAAAACTTCAATATGTCGGTGCGAATAAACCAAATAAAATGAATTTCAAATAGCAAAATTGTTGACAGAGAACATATCAAGGCGTCGCACAGTGGTTTGAGCGGTAGGCAAAATGGCGATTAATTCAGGAAAGCCGTAATTTTAAAATACTGTTATTTTTTATTGATGGATATTCATAAATACACAAAAAAGCATAATTAGAAAAAAACAAAAAAAAAAATAAAATAAAATAAATTATGGCCTTTTTTGTATTTTGGAAAAAGTGGTATTGTATCACAATTTTCGCTATAACTAATCAAAGAAAAATTATAGATTAGGAAATGCAATTAAAAATTAGAGCATACTTAAAAATAAAAATGAATAAATATTTAATCTGTATTTATATACCCAAAATTTTAAATTAAAATCCGATTTTTTCTTCAAATTCCATAATTCCACATATTTAAAAAAAGTTACGTTAGAAAATATTATTATATTTTATTGATCAATATTCATAAATAAAAACCATAGTATAAAAATAAAACAAACAACCATTACAGGAAAAAATAACTAAAAAATAGAATTATACGGTTTTTTATTTACTTCATTTCATTAATTTTAACAGTATTATTAATTTCATAATCATCATTTACTTCACAACAATTATAAAATTAATTTACTTAATAATAATCATTTATTTGTTAGTCATCATACAATTCGTTAAAATAATCTTCATCTTCATCATCTTCGTCACCATTATCATTTTCCTTTTGGGTAAGAATAAGTAAGTCCAAAGCCATATGAGACATTTGCTGTATTTTCTTTTTACAACTCTTTCTCTTGCTCGAAATAAATGGATCTGAACTTAAAAGAAATCTATTAAAGACGTCTTCTATTGTATTTTCCCCGATTGAATTTACTGGAAAAGTGAATATTTTTCATATGCTCAAACACCTGAAGTAGACGGCTCCATAATAAAATTTTAAGTCTTTATTAAAAAAATTGTTACTGGAAATATGAAAATTTTCAATTTTAACCAATGCGCGCAAAAATAATAATAATTACTGAACTTTGAAGGCACACTACAAATAAAGTAAACAACTAAGAACTTTTATTTTGGCAATTAGTGATGTAGAATTTTATCTTCTTTCATTCGGTACCAAAAACGGTTATTAAAGTTAAAGTTCATTTTTTGAATTAATCGCCACTTTGCCTACCGCTCAACCCAGCGTGCGTCGATTGGTGATATAACAATTAAAATGTCCTCTGGCACTGCTTAGCACTAGGTTCTGGAACTCTAATTTTTTAATAATATTTTTTTTTTTTAATAATATTATATTTAAAGATTTTGGGCGCAGTTTTTTTCAATTTTAAGATCATCCGAGTGGACCTTTCCGACTTTAACTAATTAATTAATGCATAGCCGCATTAATTTTGGGGGAATGCCGATCGCAGACATGGCCTTAAAACGTCTGAACGGATATGGCTATCGAATGCGGCTTTATAGTCGACGAATAGGTAGAATGGATGTGTTTTTTGCGTGTCTTTTTTACAGGATTTGGCGCAGTGTAAAAAGCTGGTCTACTGTGGATTTGCCAGGTCTGAAGCCGCATTGGTATAGCCCAATAATGTCATTAACTATTGGTTTAAGTCGCGATGGGAAGGAGACTATTTCCTCTATAGTTAGTCCCTTTTTGTGCATGGGACACAAGATGCTGAGGTTCCAATCATTGGGCATGCATTCCTCTAGCCAAACTGTGCTGATCAGTATATATATATATATATATATATATTATATGCACAAAAATATGAATTTTATCTCATGTCTCAAGTCATCCGATTTGAAATATGCGAAGCTTTTTTCTCTCTTCCTCAAAGGGATTTTTTATACTCTTCACCACTCTCTGGTACAGGGTATTATGTCTTTGTGCATATGTTTGTAACAGGCAAAAGGAAACGAGATACACACATGGTTCCTTTTGAGATTTATGCATATCCGTTCGTCAGAGTCTAGAATGATGAGTGGTGAGTTTCGGGAAAATCGGTCGAGATTTCGATATAGCTCCCATATATATGTTCGTCTGATTTTATGTAAATGATGCACTAACATCCCTATATATCCTTCGATTTGCTCGAATTTTGGCACAGTGTACTGAAACGATGTGTGTTAAATTTCGTGGAAATCGGTTGAGATTTAGATATAGCACCCATATATATTTTCGTCCGATTTTCGGTAAATAGTGCACCAAAGTCCCTTTGTAGCCTTCGATGTGCACGAAATTTCGCATAGCGTGCTGAATTAAGTCTAGAAAGATGGGTGTCAAATTTCGTGAAAATCGGTTGAGATTTAGATATAGCTCTCATATATATATTCGTCCGATTTTAGGTAAATAATGCACCAAATTCCCTTTATATCCTTCGATTTGCACGAAATTTGACATAGCGTACTGAATTGAGTTTAGAATGATGAGTGGTGAGTTTCGGGAAAATCGGTTTAGATTTCGACATATATCTTATATAATTTCGTCCGATTTTATGTAAATGGTTCGATTTGCACGAAATGTGTCATAGCGTACTGAATTAAGTTTAGAAGAATGTGTGTTTATCTTCGTGCAAATCGGTTCAGATTTAGATATTGCTCCCACGTATAGATTATATTTTTAACAACACGGCGTACCGAATAGCGTGTATCAATTTCGCTACAAATTGTTTTCCATAAATTTTCCCCATGTTACGCAGACGGCTCTAAATCTGCTCGAATGAAATTAAAGTTAGGATACGTTGGAGAAAGAGGGAACATAGACATGCAATTGTTAGGATACACATGTACAACATACCCAAAGTGGTGAAGGGTATCATATAGTCGGCCCAGTCCGATTTTACTACTTTCCTTACTGGTTTTACTTGAGATTTTGAAGTTTTTCCGCATATAATATCGAATGCACACCATGTGGTGCAAGGTGTAAAAAATCAGCCCGTTTGAACTTTTTACCTGTTTTCAAAATAAGATAAATATCATATATTTTGACCATGTGTAGTGAACAAAATTTTTATGTACATATATTTTATATAAACGTAATTTATGCGATTTCACTCTGAATTAGTAGTGGTTAAGAATACCCATAAGTGATGTGGATGCGAACACATGCACACAAACACATTACATTATCCACCATTTATATTTCAAATTTTGTTCCTAATCCGTAAAACAAACACTTTGTATCGATTCGAGCAACAATCACTGTAATGGACGCTGTGTATGAAGATATTATGGCATTCTATTTGCCAGATTATTTGCCAAAAGATTGAGATTGAGCATAAATGCCATAAATCAATACGAATGTCTTACCTAATGGATATATAAGCACTCATTCCCAATAATAATCACGTACTTTTCACACCACTAGCAACAATTTCAGTTTACACGTATTATTCCTCGATGCAAGACATATTTCAACGAAATTGTTAACAGATGCTTTCGAAAGTATTAAATTACCACACGCCAGCAATTGAATCGTTTAGGAAATCTTGATTATGACTTGACCTTAGGTACAACCTGCCCCTGTGTACCGTCATAGATTGTTTTACCTTAATGTTATTTGTTCCGAGTATTTTCTAATATTTAAACCCTAACTGCCCCAACTCAACACGAATTTGCTAGCCACCAATGAGTGTTGGTTTGCCACCGTGCTTTTGTTGTCCGCAACAGACAGATTTTCAACACTGAGTAAGTTTTTCCATTAAAGTTGTAACAGCATAAAACTTTTTGCCACAATATTTTTCACTTGAAGTTGAGACGTGGAGAATACGGTAATCTTTCATGACGATCTTTGTGGTAAGTGAATGTGTTTTGTTACAAAATAGTTTTGAAGTTCTTTTTTTTTTTCATTGTACCCCAACGTATGTAGACTATGCAACGAAATGTAATTGAGTTGAAAATGACCAAACTTGCTCAAAAATGATTTTACTTTTAGTGCATTGTTTTTTGTTCTTTTCGAAATTACAATTGTTGTATGGGTGTTAGAATTTTAAATGTTATTATTCAGTGACTGTAAATGAAATGTGTTATTTGTTAATCGGAGCGATAATATATGTCATCACAAACAATACAGACAAATGTAATTGTATTGGAATTGCTAATTAATGACTAAAGTTGGATAAATCCGAATTTGTGATATCTCACAGTTTCAGCACAGCTAAATTTAAGAATAGATCTTAAGGATGTGTATTTTCAGAAATTTCTTTTGAGAACTATAAATTAAACATGTCTTATTTTTGTTAATGAGATTTGACAGCTAATGAAACTACAAAAACCAAAACATTTCTAAAATTTTCAAAGTACCGACTTGGTTCAATATTATTAAATTTTTGTGGATATCGTTATTAGAACCCAAAATAGCAATCTACAGCCAATTCGGTGGTAAAACGTGTTAAAAATCCTCAAAATACCGAATACTGGGGCGTACCGTTATATGGGGGCTACCCTGAAACTTGAGTCAGTATTAATAATTTCTGGTATTGACATATTCCTTCAAACATTTCGGCCTGTAGAGCTCACCTTCAGAGTGATGTTACGATTCACGGTCTAATTATGCAACCAGCTCATAAATTGCAGAAGCATTGGTTTTACAATGCTTCTGGCTGATCTTGACTCCTACACATAGAATCCCATGCAAGATATAATAATCACCCCTATTCCGTATGTCGTCGTCGACACTAAACGGCGACGTAGAGATTCGTCTTTTGCAAATTGGTATTCCCTATGTCTTTGTCGACATTTATCGATAACTATTGAAACAATGTTGGTATGCCGTAACAAAATATGACGACGACGATGTCGAAGATTTCTTCGCATTATTTTAGTTGACGACTGACAATTTTTTTTTAAGAAATTAAAAAAACATGACCGAACAAGAACAGGATCTATTCAATGCGTAATGCCAAATTAGGTGTAAATAAACAAAGAACCAGTAAGGAAAATAGTAAAGTCGGGCGGGGCCGACTATATGATACGCTTCACCACCTTAGGTATATTCGACAGATGAAGGCTAACAGACGTCGAATTCTGCAACCTATACTAAATTTTTCATTTGTTCAGATATAGGGTTGCTTCTTACTATGGAATAAAATTACCAAAACTCGGGAGAAACAATATATATAGAAGCTCTATCCAAATCTGAACCGATTTCAATGAGAATGGCAGAGATTAACTTATATTAACTACAGTTTATTGTACAAAATTGTGTGGCAATCGGACAAACTTTGGGTCTTTCTTTATATGTAAATCCAAACCGATTTTCACGAAACTTAACTTGCACTATTCTAGTCTTAATTAAGTATGATATATATGGACTTTGGTACACTATTTACCTTAAATTGGACGAAAATATATATGGGAGCTATATCTAAATCTGAACTGATTTTCAGGAAACTTAAAACACATCATTCTAGACCTAATTCATTACGCTATGCCAAATTTCATGCAAATCGAAAGATATATAGGGACTTTGGTACAATATTTACCTTAAATCGGACGAAAATATACATGGGAGCTATTTCTAAATCTGAACCGATTTTCAGGAAACTTTACACACATCATTCTAGACCTAGTTCATTACGCTATGCCAAATTTCGTGCAAATCGAAAGATATATAGGGACTTTGGTACACTATTTACCTTAAATCGGACGAAAATATATATGAGAGCTACATCTAAATCTGAACCGATTTTTCCCAATTTCAATAGGGTTCGTCCTTGGGCCAATTAAGTGACCTGTGCCAAATTTCATCCAAATCGGATCAGAAATGCGACCTGTACTTTGTTAAAAAAAAAAAATACATGAACGGACGGACAGACGGATATGCATAAATCGACTCAGAAAGTGATTCTATGCATATTCTCAAAAGGAACCATGGGTCTATCTCGATTAATTTTGCCTGTTACAAATATATGCACAAAGACATAATACCCTGTACCACAGTGTGGTGAAGGGTATACAAATATATGGGATCTATATATAAATCAGAACCGATTTTGAACACTTTCAATTGGGCTCGTCTTTGTGCCAAATAAAGTTTCATCGCTTTCGGATGGTGTATACCAAATTTGTCTCCCATTCGGATCATAAATGTGACCTGCAACTTGTAAAAAATAATACATGGACGGAGCGACATGCATAAATCGACTCAAAAAGTAATTCTATGTATATATACTAAAAAGGGAACAATATAAGTTTAGAGGATCATCCCGGATGACATTTTTACCACACGTAGGTCTCGTCTCCTTGATCACGAAAATTTATGATTTTCATGGGAGAAGCCTAACATCTCGAAATATAGACCTCTGAAGTTCCGAAATTCCGGACTTTGGCCAGTTATTTAAGACATTCTCCTATGGACAGGCCTAAATCAATTTTTTTCAATGACCATTCTTGGAGGGCTATCTATAATGGAAAATTCGGCTACGCGATCGAACATTTTAAATAAACATGCATTTCTTAATAGCCGTCAGCATTATCATCATCGGTCCATAAAGGACGCTGTTATGAGCATATGAATTCCGCAACTTTAGAGGTCCATATCTCGGGAAGTACGGACTTCTCCCATGAATGTCATATATTTTCGTCATCAGGGAGACGAGACCTTCGTGTGGTAAAAATGTAAAAATTTAGCCAAAACATCAAAGTAAATAAAAAAAGTAAATAAAAAAAATGTTTTTGGTTTGTTGATATTATCGACAAATAGTCGCATGAGTGTTACAGAATACCAAATCAATGTCGAAGTGATGTCGATGTCGATGCGAAGTGATGTCGACAAAGAAACGACGACGACATACGAAATAGGGGTGAATATTTGTTAACCTCGGTTATAATATGGTTCCTAAATCCTAATAAATATACCCGAATTTGGTCCTTTCATGCAGGATTAATTAAAATTCTGAGATTGTATTGAATTATTATTATTACTTTTTTGTTATTGTTGTAGATGCTAATTGAATCTAGCCTAATTGTTGACTCCACCGGCTGGTGGCGACATTATTGACGGATTTCATTTCACGCTATGCTCCAAAAACACTGTCACGTTACCAAATGCTGTGCCTATTGATATTTAATCTGGCATATGTGGGTAAGGAAGAGTGCTATCGATACCATTACCTTCGAACAGAATTTTAATATTAAAACAAATATTATTCATGTAATCGAAACCGTTTGTGGTATTTCAATAATAAATACATCAGTAAAATACAACAACAAAAACCACATAGAATCTCACAGGACCACATTTGCTGTAAATACCACAATTCAAAGTTTTTTTTATTGACCGCCATTTGATTTCTATTCAAATTCCTATAGTTTTACTGGATATTTTAGCAAATTACAAGTGGCGGTTTTCCAAGCAAAAGAACTAAAAACTTACAAAAACAATCCGACAACAACTAAACAGCAACAATGCAAATAAATAAATAAAAATCGCAAAAAGTAATTGAAAAAGTTTTATTTGCTTTTTTTGAAGTTCCATTTAAATAAAAGCTAAATAACCAACCGGCCAAATGCTTTAAGTTTTTGATTAAATTTTTATTCGAGATTTGTTTTGTTTAAGCTTTTTATGGGTGTTGTGGCCCTCATTTTGTTTTGTAGTTTTGTTTCCCTATATTTCGGCAGCTATTTTGTTGTTCCCCAAAGGCAAAAGTTTAGTCAAGTGCCGTTGGTTGCCGTTGGCTCAAATGTTCCCAGTGGTAGAATGTTGTCGGTTTGTAAAGTACTTTAAAGAGTTTTGTTTTTGCGATTCCCTACAAAAGCAAATGCTTTTATTTGTATAATTTTTCTCATCTACTGTTATGGCATTCGATTTTTTGTGTTGTTGGCATTTCGTTGAAATTTCGTCAACATTTTTTTTTTTTTTGGAGAATCCGTATAACAAACTTATCCAACTCGATTAAGATTTCAAAGCAAACAAAAAAAAAAAAAAAAAAACATCCCATCTCAATATTACTCTTTGGAAACAAAAAAGTTTCCAAAGAGTAATATTCACAAAACAAAGTTGCTCATTTGAGTCTACCTAAAGAAACAAAAGTTGAGAAATTGAAGACAAATTTCTTTATTGCTTAAGCTCTAATGTCACAGGCACTGAAGTGTGACACTTAAGTTGGGGAAACAAAAAAAATATAACAACAAATGAAATGTTCACATTATTATTTTTTACTCCCACTCCTGGTAAGTCCAATAAAGAAAATCTCCTAGGATATGTGTTATTGCTTCCACATACAAAATAATTAGGACTATTTCGCATTAGCCATGGTAATAAATCAGCATACAGTCCAGTATGTGCTACAAATATTATTTTGTGCATAGTCATAGTTATTGGGAAATTAATACGAATATATTTTAATATGGAATAGTAATATAGACAAAGAGTGACGTTTTACTAATTAATTCCCCAAAAAAAGTTATATAATTTTTGTGATGAACTAATTATTGTTATTAAGCAAGTAGAAATGAGAAAATAAAAGCGCATTTGTGCAACAAATTTCCAAAATTACAGGGAAAGTGCAGCAAATTAATCATCACTAATCATTAACTTGAAAAAAAAACAGAAAGAAATATATATATTTAAAACCAGTGAGCGGAGCAGTATAGTCGGACGGGGCCGACCATATGATATC
>NW_026884075.1:0-53566 GCF_032173495.1 Musca vetustissima
ATTTTTGCTGAACACATCCACAATTGTCCTGGCTTCTTGATTTGGGATAGCATAAACCTCTGGCCATTTACTGAAGTAATCCATGACCACTAAGACATACCGGTTCCCAGAGTCGCTTGTTGGGAACGGTCCAGCTACATCCATTGCGATTCTTTCAAAAGGGGCTCCTGAATTATACTGCTGCATGTAGCCTCGACTCTTCCGTGTTGGACCTTTAGCTCTTATGCACCTTTCACAATTGGCGATCCAGTCGGCAATGGATTTTTGACAGCCGACCCAGTAGAATCTCTGCTTTACCTTTTCAGCCGTCTTTGCTATGCCAAGATGTCCTCCACTTGGCCCATCGTGAAACTCCGACAAGACATCTCTTATTTTGGAGTCTGGGACGACGATCAAGTTCCGGTGAGATTTACCGTCCTCACTTTCCCATTTGCGATATAGGCAGCCATCTTTTATAAGTAGACTGTCCCACTGGGCCCAATAGGATTTTAAAAGAGGGCTTTCGGAGGTAATTTCTTTACGACTAGGTCGCTTGCCCGTTTCAATGGCCGAAATTACTTTGCCCAGAATGGGATCTCTTCGTTGTTCCGTCGACCAATCTTCACCCGACTCAAACTGCAATAGTCGGACATCAACGATATTCTCCTTATTCTCAGCCTTTGAGCAATGCCTGCATTCTACCTTGCATGGCCGACGAGACAGGGCATCAGCATTACCGTGTTTTCCGCCTTTTCTGTGCTCGATTCTGAAATCATAACTCTGGAGCCTCTCGATCCAACGGGCTAGTTGACCTTCCGGATTCTTAAACCGCAGCAACCATTGGAGAGCAGCGTGGTCGGTCCTCAGCAGGAAATGCTGGCCATATAGGTATTAGTGGAAGTGTTTAACGCTCTCAAGGGCAGCAAGCAGCTCTCTCCTCGTCACACAGTAATTCCTCTCAGGCTTCGACAATGTCCGGCTGTAGTACCCGATGACTTTTTCCTGTCCGTCGATTTCCTGGGAAAGGACGCCACCGATGCCGCACGCACTTGCGTCTGTATCCAGAGCAAACTTGCCGCCAGGTATAGGGTATGCCAAAATGGGGGCTCTGCATAGCATGTCTTTGAGTTTACTGAATGCCTCTTCTTGGTCGTTGCCCCACTGAAACCTCTGGCCTTTTTGCGTTAAGCGGTGTAGACAGGCGGCGATGTTGGCAAAATTTGGGACAAATCGACGGTAGTAGGTGCAGAGACCCAGAAAGCTTCGCAGCTCATGGAGATTTCGAGGCTGCGGCCAATCTCTGACGGCTTGAATTTTCTCCTGATCCGTCGATATGACCTCCGGCGTCACGTGGTGCCCCAGGAACTTCACCTCTCGTTGGAAGAGACAGCACTTCTTTGGGTTTAACTTGAGGCCTGAAGACGAAAGCTGCTGTAGAACATCCCTTAAGTTCTTGATGTGTTCGTCGAAGTTGCGTCCCATGACTATGATGTCATCCAGGTATATGAGGCACGACTTCCACTGCAGCCCTTTTAACACGCGCTCCATCAGCCTTTCAAATGTAGCCGGGGCGTTGCAGAGTCCGAATGGCATGACATTGAACTGCCAGAGACCCCCATTAACGCCAAACGCTGTTTTTTCTTTATCTTTCTCGGTGATCTCTACTTGCCAGTACCCACTCTGCAGGTCGAGGGTGGAGAACCATGACGTCCCGGCTAATGTGTCCAATGTGTCGTCGATCCTTGGGAGCGGATAGCTGTCTTTCTTGGTGACATCATTTAACTTTCGGTAGTCCACACAAAATCGGGTGCTTCCGTCTTTCTTCTTGACCAAGACCACTGGGGAGCACCATGGACTTGACGATGGTTCTATTACACCACTCTTTTCCATTTCACTTATCAGCTTCTGAACCTCGTCTCTTTTTGCCAGGGGAACACTTCTTGGAGGCTGTTTAATGGGTCTCGCGTCTGCTGTATTGATTTCATGCTTCACCACTGATGTTCTTCCTTGGTGCTCTTTTGTCAACGCAAAGGTAGAGGCATATTTCCATAATAGCTGCTTAGCCTTGTTCCTCTCGGAAGGTGATAATTGGTGTGTCCACTCTTTTATGTAGCCGTCGAGGTGCTTCTTCTCCATGGCTGCTGGCTTTTCGGTGCTAGTTTCCAAATTAATTACAGCTTCAGCTGGTGTGCATTGTCCAACATCGGAAAATTGGCAAATTTGTTCTTGCTTGTTTGACAGGTTCAAAACTCTAACAGGAATCAATCCGTCCTTGTTGCTTTTCACCAGGGCATTCGCTATTAGGATGTTACTGTTTACGTTTTCTACTGGTTCCACCACCCACAACTTCTCGGCTCCACAATCTCCATTCATTGGTACCCATATTATTGCTTCGGCACAGGGCGGTATTATCTCTGGATGGTCCGTAGTCAGACGTCTAATGGGTGTACTTTCATCGTAGCCCACGTTTAACGGAATTTCGACGTTAGACCAGGTCATCACTCGCTCTTTCATATCCAGATTGATACCAAAGGCAATCATAAAATCTGCGCCTATTATCACTTCGTCTACTATATCGGCAACTATAAACTCGTAATTCTCCGATTTATTGGCAATAGTAAGTCTCAGGGTAATCTTGCCGTGTACTGCCGCGGGCTCCCCCGTTGCTGTGCGCAGTCTGACTCCATTAAGTTGCGTTATTTTTCCCTTTACCAGATCTGATCTTATGATGGACTTTGATGCGCCAGTATCTAACGTCAGAACTCGCTTGTCACCATTGATGTACCCAGTTGTTGTTAGGTTGTGACTTTTCTGTTGTACTATTGCTATGGAGATTGTGGGGCCATCGTCGATGGGAGCCAGTTCATGCCCCGCTGGACTGGCTCGATTTAGTTTAAAGGTGACTCATTGGTGGACTGTTGAGCCATTCTTCTACCATCTTTCGTTGGAGGTGGTGACGATGACCTGGATCGTTTGCGCTTAACTCTGCATTCGCGCGCAATATGACCTGTTTTATCGCAGTTGTAGCATCTAACCCTGGGCTTAGTCATTCCAACTAACTTTGTTTCTTCTATTACCCGCCTCATGGCGTCTTCGATCGAGTTAACGATAGATTTGGGATCGCAACCTTCGGTCTCCAGTTGGCGAATCTTGTGGGTCTGGGGCTTAACAATTATTCTTGCCGTCTCTTGGGCAAGGGCAAACGACACCGTTTCGGCAAATGACGCTTTTGGTGACGCATATGTTGCACATTTAATCTCAGGGTCACGTATGCCATTCACAAAGGTTTCGATTTTCATACGGTCCACCAATGGGTGATTCTCTCCTGGATACGCCATTAGCACCAAACGTTCCACCTCAGCTGCAAAGTCTTGTAACGTCTCGTTTGCCCTCTGTACTCTTCCCCTTAATTCCATAAGGTAGATGTTTTGTTTATGTTCGCCACCGTACTTACGTTCCAGTGCAGCAATAACATCTTCATAGTTGTTCCTAGAAGCGACAGGAATACTCTGTATAACATCAGCAGCACTGCCCTTCAATGCCAGCAGTAGTGCAACCGCTTTGTCGCTGTCGTTCCACGAATTTCTAGAAGCCACTGTCTCGAACTGCAACTTGAAAACATTGAATGACGTAGAGCCGTCAAATACAGGAGGTTTGATTTTTAGTGTGTTATCAAGAACTCGCACCGGACCACCCTTAATTTCCAGTTCCGACATTTTCTTCTCCAGATTCGTAAACCTGTGGTCGTGGGCCAGAAATTTCTCGTCAACCGACTGCACTTTCTTATCCAACTCTTTAATTTGGACCTCCACGGTTTCCACTCTCCTTCCAATAACTTCTGTAATGTACTCGAGTTTCTCGTTCATTATTCTCGAATTTTCTTCGAACATTCGTCTCGAGTTTTCTTCTCACTTTCTGGAATTCTCTTCGAACATTCGTCTCGTGTTTCTGGAATTCTCTTCGAACATTTTAGCCAGCATTTCTCTGAAATCGTCACCCCTGGCAGCTACTGACGAGTCTTCCCCACCGTTGGATTCGCCCATTTCCGATAAATCCACTTCATCCTTACTGTCAAACTCATATGTATCGATGTTCATACCACGGCGCTCGAACTCATCCAACAGACGTTTTTGTAGTTCAGCCTTGTTGCCAGTAGAGGACAATTCCAATTTATTCAGCTCCTTCTTCAAGTCTTCCACTCGTAGATCCTTAAACTTCATCGTAGTATTATCGTAATCCCACTTCTGACACCAATTGTTTCGTTCTTGGATTTTACTAAATCCCGTGTAGACGTTGTTTTATTTCCCGATACAATTCGTACCAAATAAAACGCGGGTTCTTTCTGATTACGATTATTACAATGATTTTATTCACACAACTTTACTTTGCACTTTACTTTACACGACGGTTTCAATTCGCGATCTGATTCACAACTCACTCACTGCCTTTCCATTCCCTCTATTTATATGAGCCCTGCCTGTCGCTACAGAAGTTTCTAGACGATCTGGTAACACCTAGATCACGAACAATCTACCAATGCAACAAACACATTGAGTAACAATAACAACAACAAACTTACTGAGTGAACAATAACAACAACAAACTTGAGTAAACAAACTTACAATAACAACAACACATATACAGGCGAGGGAATAACAAAGAAAGAGGAATAACAACAACACATATACAGGCGAGGGAATAACAAAGAAAGAGGAATAACAACAACACATATACAGGCGAGGGAATAACAAAGAAAGAGGAATGACGTTTAACAAGAATTGTACGACAATAACAAAATAGAAAATGAAAGAGGAAATGGAAGGATGTAGAAAAATCTATACAGTGGTTGTTGTTGTGAAGTTATTCAAATAAACTGCGTAGTAGAAATTTACGTTACAATTCAAATTCTTAAATTAACGGAATTCATCTAAATTAACTTAAATCTAAAGTTATATTCGTAACAATATATATGGGAGCTATATCTAAATCTGAACCGATTTCAATATGGTTCGTCCTTGGGCCAAATAAGTGAACTGTGCCAAATTTCATCCAACTCGGATTCAAAAGCGACCTGTACTTTGTTAACAAAAATAAATGGACGGACATGCATAAATCGACTTAAAAAGTGATTCTATGCATATCCTCAAAAGGAATCATGTGTCTATCTCCTTTCCTTTTGCCTGTTACAAACATATGCACAAAGACATAATACCCTGTACCACAGTGTGGTGAAGGGTATAAAAAAAATCTGTTACGCATACCCACAATAACACAATCGAGAGCTTTATGGATATACATTTCTTAAAGGGGTAGACATTTCATTATCCTACGTTGATGCAGAACGACCACATGATTTTCATTTTTAATTGACCTCAGCACAATTCTCTGACCCACTACAAATACTCGATTAAAACTTCATTTTCGCTTTGTATGAATTTTTCTTAAATTTGTTTTATATTACACTTCGCTGTATAATTCTTCTTCGTTTCGTCGTCCAATGAAATATGCTATCTGCCGGTCAGCTCAAAGATGAACGAAGCATCCAACGTGAATGAAACCGAGAATTTTCATTATTTTTATTAAAAAACGATTTTTCACCATTAAAAATCATTACATCATAAATATTGGTTATTGGTTGCCATTTTTACGAAATAAACGAGAAGCATTTGCCTTTAATGTGGCGAGGGGCAACATGGCGGAGGTTACATGAAAATATAAAAAGCGAAATTTTTGAACTTTCACATAAAGACGTACTTTTACGATGCATTCATTACTCCCACGTTTCGCTTTTGCTGTGATGTCGCTTTTATGATAATGCATTCGCTGGAGTATTGAAATAATGGATTCGAGTGGGGGAGGTAATGTTGAACGGCGGCAGATAATGGACGAATGAATTGGATTCCGTTGATATTTTTGTTGGCACTGTTTGTTAGTCTTTTCATGTCCCTTTTTATGAAGTTGAAGAATCTGCTGCTGGTGGCTGCCGGGTTATGAATGAATCCATAAAGCTTGCCATTTTAAAACCATAAGTGGAGGAGGGCGGAAAATGTAAACAATTTCGGTGTTTATGATGAGTTTTAATGACTCAATAAAATGGATAAATATGTATTACAAATTCATGGCATTGACTGAGTATAAATGTTGTCATAAGCCATAGTTCGATGTTTTCGGCATGTTCCATTTTTTTGTTTGGTTTTTATAGTAACAGACGTTCCGTTTTCAATGACTATGAATAAAGTTTTTCTCATTGCCGCTTATATATTTGTCATTTGTCAAGTCCATTTAGGAACAATAAATAATTTTGACGGTGAATAATATTTTTACTACCATCATATTCGAATAAACATGATTTTTTTGATGGTGATTGAAAGTAAAATATGAAATTGTTGTAAAAGTCTTAAACAGAAAATTATATCATGTTTATATTTACAAAGTTCAATACAGAGTACTTTACAGTTGATAACTTTTGATCTCTCTAAAAATTTTTTGTTACAATGAATTCAACATCGCACCAAAATATTCAATTCGAAATTGGAAGATATTTTACTTTAAATTTTGCTATAGGTACATATGATGTTATGCATACTGGTGGCCAAAACTAAAGCAACTGAAATTCCAAACTGAATAAATAACCTGTATTTTTTTTTCAAAATAAAGTTAAAGTAAAAGTTTTTTCAAAAATAAATAGAAATAGAGACAATAAATATTCTATGGAAAACTAAACTGACCCAATTTGTGCTTAGTCAAAACTAAAGCAACTTTTTGATTTGTTTTTATAAATAAGCAAATTTTGCTAGTAATCGACAGCATAAACTTTTTTTATTACGACAGCACACCTAATGAGACATTGAACCAATAAAATGCATAATTTGATACATGGGTATACTACTAAAAATATTTTTCTATTGGGTGAAGCTGTGATGGTTGTGCTGGCCTTTATAAAACATTGATTTTTGACTCACGCAACCAACCTTTGACATGTTTCGATGTATTTTAGAGGTTATTGTCATGCTGGAACAACCAAACAAGCGGCATATGTTCTTCAGCGAAGGGAACTATTGCGTTTTCCAACACATTTTTAAAAACAATCCGATACATTACTTTATAAAGCTTGTAAATAGATCGGATACCATAAAAAGTAAAAACAATCCAATACCATAATTGACCCTCCTCCATACTTTCTAGTATCCTTGCAATACTGAGATCTGAGTGTTTTATTTTTAGGCTTTTTTACCGCGAATTTGTTCGTGTTTGAGCCTTAAATATTAAACTTGATTTTCATATGAGAACATAATATTTCAATTGGAATCCGAAAGCCAATATGGCTTTCCAATTCTTTTGAGGAAATAAATGACTTTCCTGGCAGTTTTCAGGTATGTAGGCCTCTTACCACAGCTCGTCTACGCTCTGTTCCTGAGGTTATATCCAACGATAAGCTTCTCACCAATTCCGCTTATCTCTTAAATGGGTTTTTTTGTTTTTATACCCATCACCACACTGTGGTACAGGGAATTTGTCTTTGTGCATATGCTTGCAACAGGCAAAAGAAAACGATATAGACACATTTTTGAGAATATGCATAGAATCACTTTATGAGTCGATTTACGCATGTCCGTCTGTCCATCCGTCCGTCCCTCTTTCCGTCCATGTATTTTTGTGAACAAAGTACAGGTCGCATTTATTTTCCAATTTGGATGAAATTTGGCATACAGTGAGCAGCAAAAGTCATGGTACTCCATACAAATAAAAAAGTGTTCAGTAATTACTCAAAAAATATTTTACAAAATTTAAAACTATTTTTTTATGTATTCACTCCTATACTATAACAATGGAAAGTAATTTTTAATTTATTTGTTCCAACAAACCATAAGAAGAATCGAGATCGTTTCAACTCCAAATTTTTGCACAGCATAAGTCATGGTACCCCTGGTCAGAGCTGATATTACACATCATTTATGGGATAAAATCGTTTAGCAAAATAGGTGACAACTATTTAGAGTTTTGTCAAATTCTCTTTTAAAAAAAATAATGATACTTTCCACATTCCCAAAAGCATTAGCTTAGTGCAACAAGTGAAAGCAAGTATTTTTTTTTTAAATGCCTAGAAAAGAACTAACTATTGAAGAGCGAAAAATAATAATTAATAACCATGAAATGGGAAAATCCTATTCCGGAATAGGTAAAATGATAAACAGAACCAAATCAGCAGTCAAAAAAGTAGTTAATCGATACAAAAAAGAAAAAAATAATTGAAAATAAACCGGCCGGATCAGGCCGTCCCAGGAAGCTCAACATCAGAGAAGAACGAAAAATTGAATGTATTTTTAAAAAAAAGATCCATTTACCAGCTTTTCTAAAATCGCTGCAGACTTCAAAGAATCTTTTGGGAAAGCAGTTTCAGCAGACACTGTACGTAGGTGCATCAAGAAGTGTGGATTCAATACTCGCACTGCCCGCAAAAAAAAAAACACTTGTTAACAAAACAAACAGAAAGAAGCGTGTTGATTTTGCAAATGATTATAAAAACAAGACAATGAGTTCTGGGAAGAAGTTATTTTCTCGAACGAATCGAAATTTAACATATTTGGGTCGGATGGACGCTGGTGTTGGCAATTTGGTATTCAATGAGGAAATAATGAATAAAACAGTTTACATTAATATTTTGAAACAAAATTTGAATCAAAGTGCTGAAAAACTCAACATTCGTGATAATATTACTTCCAACAGGACAATGATCCATAACACACACTGTTATTGACGTTAAGAATTAGATCGTATACATTCACCACACATGCTGATAACACCTCCACAACGCCCCGATTTAAAACCGATGAGCACCTATGGGATCATCTATATAAACGAGTAAGGCCCAACTCAAAGAAATACTTCTGACAGAATGGGGTAAAATATCGCCCGACTACACTAAAAAACTTGTATACTCAATGCCCGAACGATTGAATGAAGTTTTAAAATTCAAGGGATATCCTACCAAATATTAGTTAAGTCAATTTAATTGTAAAAATTAAGTAATATAAAATAATTCATTATTTTTCTCCAGGGGTACCAAGACTTATGCTGCGCAAAAATATGGACTTTTCACTATGTCTATTTTATTTTATATTTTGTTTTAATAAAAAATTAAATATTACTTTAATTTGTTGTAGTATAGGATTGAATACATGAAATAAAAACTATATATTTGAAATTTTGTGAATTACTTTTTAAGGAATTACTGAATATTTTTTGATTTGTATGGGGTACCATGACTTTTGCTGATCACTGTAGGTCACTTATTTGGCCCAAGGAAATTGGAAAAACTCGGTTCAGATTTAGATATAGCTCCCATATATATTTTCGTCCGATTTAATGTAAATGTTGCACCAAAGTCCCTATATATCTTTCGATTTGCACGACATTTTGCACAGCGTAATACATAAGGTCTAGAATGATGTGTGTTAAGTTTCCTGAAAATCGGTTCAGATTTAGATATAGCTCCCATATATATTTTCGTCCGATTTAATGTAAATGGTCCACCAAAGTCCCTATATATATTTCCATTTGCACGAAATTTGGCACAGCGTACTGAATTAGGTCTAGAATGATGTGTGTTAAGTTTCGTGAAAATAGGTTCGGATTTAGATATAGCTCCTATAAATATTTTCGTCCGATTTAAAGTAAATGATGCACCCAAGTCCCCATATATCTTTCGATTTGCACGAAATTTGACACAGCGTAATGAATTAGACCTAGACTGATGATTGTTAAGTTTTTTGAAAATCGGTTCAGATTTAGATGTAACTCCCATATATAGTTTTGTCCGATTTTATGTAAATGGTGCACCAAAGTCCCGAAAATTTGCAAATAGTACTGAATTAGGTCAAGAATGACGTGCACCAAGTTTCGAGAAAATCGGGTCAGATTTATATATAGCTCCCATATATTTTCGTCCGATTTAAGGAAAATGGGTCTCCAAAGTATCTATATATCTTTCGATTTGCACGAAACTCGCACACAATTTTGTACAATGTACTGAAGATACTATAATGTTTCGTGTGCCAAGTTTTCTTCAAATTGGTTCAGATTTACATATAGTTGCTATATATACTTTCGTCCGATTTTAAGTAAATGGTGTACTAAAGGCCAATAGCTAGGCCCATTGGCAAAACGTGCTGAAATTAATATAAATTAATCTCGGGCAATTTTCATTGAAATTGGTTCAGATTCAGACATAGCATAGCTTACATGTATAATTTCGACCTATTCATGTTGAATGTAAACCAAATAATCAATGGGTGCTTGATTGATATTACATTTTAAACAGTGAAGCATACCAAATAGCGTGCGTAAAGTTTTCTTAAAATCTATGAAATAGATTGCAGAATGGCATGTGTAAGGATTGATGTTAGTCGGTTTACTTATAGATAAAGGTCACATTTTTAAGTTCGTCCAATTTTATATCAAAGTTCCCTCGAAAAGACGACATCTGTAAAGATACATATGTAGAATATCCCCAAAGTGGTGAAGGGTATCATATAGTAGGCCCAGTCCGACTTTACTACTTTCCTTACTGTTTTTTTACCCCCTAGTTTAGAATGTACTACTGATTACAACACGATAACAATAGGAGGAATATTAAACATTTTTTTTAATTATATCATATAGTAATTATTAAGCTATTTAATTAAAAAATCTTTAAGTGTTTAACTGAAATATTATCCTTACCCTTTCTGTACAGCTAATAAGAAGATTCTATTGTTCTACCTCCATGAAGTGGATTCACTTACAAAGCTACTTTATTGTTTCAATGACTGCACATTGAAACTGCAGTAGCAGCTACAAAATAAGCAACAGCTGTTTACAACTTGTCATTCTAATCCAATTAGAATTCAAATTAAGATTTCCGTTTCCTTGAACTTCTCCCACTCTCTCTCTTAAGTTTAATATAAGAGTATACATATTCATGGTAGTTTTCAAAGTCAAAGTAAGTTTTGCTTCTTTGTCATCATAAAATTGTAATTACACATTTCTTCAAACAAAATATCTTCTGTTTGTGAAATTCCCCAAACAGTTGGGCGAAGCGAAAATGTAACCGAAAAAGAGACAAAGAAAATATGAAAACTTTTCAAAATTTCCAGTGGATTTTTTTTTTTGAGTTTGGTGGCATAGTATAATTTTTACCGAAGTCAAATAAACAAAATCATAAACTAAATCAGAAAGGTCTTTCTCAAGAGGTAATAAAATTTTGCACAAGAACCTTCTTGTTGTATTTTCTTGTTTTTGTTGTTTGTGAAACCGCTAAGGAAAGACCCAAAATATATAATCAAAAAGTTTAAATCTCTTTTGTTCGCTTTTTTTGGTTTTTCCATATTTTATGTTTCTTGTTTTCCTTCGTGATGTCGTATGTATGTATGTATGTATGTTTTGTTTCTGTTTGTATCTGTTATCGTTCAAAATTGATTTTATTTGTTTTGTGAAACAAATCAATTTGTTAGAGATTAAAACCAAAGTTTTGTTGTTCTTATTTTTTGTCCCGTTTTTTTCTGTGTTGTTCATTTGTTAGCACGTTGTTGTCCTTTTTTTGCGCATTCGGCAAGTGGCGCAATTATCTCTCGCTATAATAAACATGATCCTGTTTAAGCTTTGTCCGCAAAATATGGCTTTTCTTATCAGTTTAATGACACCCCTGGTGGTGGCAGTGTACAACACTACCAGCAGCAAAACTGCTGCGATATCGTGCATCTCGGTATTAAAGATTTCACTTTACTGTTGTGAACGTGCTAGCAATTTGTATATGGGTCGTTTCAATGTGTCCAAGATTGTTTAGTATTTGAACGTTATCATTACTTTATTAGTTTTCTTTTGTGTTTGACATCGAAGTAGATTTGGGAAGTCAAGGCAACAAGTGGTTTGAACTAGAGCTTAAGGAGTATAATTATGACCCTTTGCTGGCCCAATAAATATTGTAAAATTTACTTCTTTATTTCTTATTTGACAAATGACAACTATTTCGTTTACCCCTGCAATGACCCATATCTATCGCTCCCGGTAGCATTTCATAAAATAGCATATCTTTTGGTAGAGAAATAATAACTACACTAAACCCTATGGTCTTAATAATTTCCCTGCTATTTTTGCTATATAAATCCTTCAACGCAAATTGTGAAATTAAAAAATAAATAATATAAATCACCAAACGATGAAGTGGAAATTGAAACAGTAGACGATTACAATCATTCAAGGGGGGTTGCCTGAAAAGCTAAACTAATGCCGAAAGATTAAACCAAAAACAAAGAAAATAAACACGGTCAACTATATTATTTGGCGGGAGTTGCTACAGGAAACCGGGTGGTGTAAATAACCTTAAAACTACACTCATAATCGTTATGACGTACTCGTACATACTGATTTGCTTTGTTTTCAAACGAAGCAGAAGTAATGAAGAAAACAAAATATAATAAATTTCCATTATCAGTGCAATGTATGTGTGTAGGTTTTAATAAATAATATTTTTTATATAAGCAGTCAAAATCGTTTATAATGACGGACAAGAGATCGGCAAAATTAGTCGGTATAAACGATAGAATTTTTACGGGATATCAAATAGAGGGCAAATATTTTTCGGGACATCTGGATTTCGACGTTAATATACGCTACACAACTATGTTGTCAGGGTATTATATCTTTGTGCACCCCCAAAAGTTTGTAACGCCGCGAAATATTGGTCCTAGACCCAACTTTAAGTATACCGATCGTCATATCTCGACTAGCTGAGTCGATCTAGACATGTGTGTCCGTCCGTCTGTCCATTATAATTTGTAAACACGAAATTTTGCATGTAGGATGGGTTCTGGCCAATGAAGACCCTTATTGTTTTTGGGAAACATCAGTTAATATTTAGAGGGTGAAAGGGACCAAATACTAAATTTTTGTCTGTTTTTCTGGTCGCTCCAGAAGCCGCAATAATGGCCCGAACATCATGAAATTTTGCATGGAGAAGGGGATCGAGGCAAAGAATAAGCATGCCTGTTTTGATAAAGATAGGTCAGTATTTAGCGGGTCAAATGGACCCTGACTTTTGTGTGAAAAATTACAAAATTTGTAAATATATAGCGTATATATTTACCCCTGAAGGATATAGACCCGAGAAGTTGATATTATACCCAAGAGGAGTGGTTGACCTTTATATTAATACCAATTATATTGTCGTATGTACTCGGATATGGGAGTTACACTTAAATATTTACATGTGCTTTCTTATTCAGACATCATTTAGTAACCCATTAGCACACTAGAGGGCGGAAATATAGCGCTGATCGCCTTGAAATGTTCCATGAGGTTCCAGTTATGGTCAAGGACAACGCTTTTAATTTTCGTTGATAATCAGATAATAAATTTTGAGTGAAGTGGACCGAAAACTTAATTTTTGTGTTATTTTCGAGTCGATCTATAGACCACAAATGAGAGCCGAACATTACAACACAACCCACGGTGAAGGGAATCTGAACAATAGCTGAATACTCGTAATATTCGGGAAATATGTCAGTGTAAGGAAAAGGTGCTGTTTACCTCTAATCGGGCAAGAGGGTGCAAATATCACGAAATATTGGCCAGGCTCGGAATAAAAATCCACAGAAAGTTTGAGTTCCGTGTTAGTTGTTTACAGTATCGTATGGTCGGCCCCGTCCGACTATACTGCTCCGCTCACTGGTTTGTCACTAAATTCGGTGTTATAGAGGATTTCGATTGTATAACTAACCATGTGGAAAGGAGAACTAATTAATCATTTATTTACAATCGAAAGACATTGTTTAATACATATTGTCATAAATTCTTCTTTAACTTTTCTTATCAAAATTTGAAACAAATTTCTTATGGGGATGAAATCCCATTGGCGAATATATTAAGAACCAAGAAGCATAAAATCGCCGTAGGTAAAGTTTTTGAATTATATCTTTCCTTACCCTGAAATAAGCATTTTTGGTATCACATCTTTTCAGTCAAATCGAATGAATATCGAATAATTTATAATATATATATATATATATATATATATTTATGGTGCAGACGTTTTTGAGTTATGAACGGAGTTTCTACACAATCCAGTTTTCCGACGTTTTGTTTTTCTTTTTTTTTAATTTTTTCCTAAAACTCTTCCCACTGCAATTACAAAAAACCGAAGGAAAATGTGAGTCAAATCGGTGCATTCATTCTCAATGGAAACATTTTTCACATCACGGAAAATATATTTGAGGAAGCATAAAGATACATATAAGTTAGACACCAAGAGCATCTAACGAGCAATTGCATCCAAGTAGGATTCGAATTTTAATATATCCTTCCCGAATATAAGAAAATTTTCAATAATACCTTCCATAGCTAGGTAAATAATAACTTAATAAAAGTTTCAGCCAATGTTTCAGATATCGAGTGGGAAAAATGCCATGTGTTGGTTTTATAAGTTAAACCAGTAAGGAAAGTAGTAAATTAGGACGGGGCGACCATATGATACCCTTCACCACTTTGGGTATATTAAACAGAAGAATCTTAACAGACGGCGCATTTTCTAAGGATCAGTAATCAGACCCATAAACATATCTATCTGCAACCTATACTAAATTTTTCATTTGGTCAGATATAGAGTTGCTTTTTACAATGGGACAAAATTATGTAAATCAATTTAAAGCCTGTATCAATCGGACACCCGTTGATTATTTGGTTACATATCTGATAATTATGAGGAGTTTGGTGCACCATTTACTTCAAATCGGACGAAAATATTTATAAAAGCTATATCGAAATCAAAGCCGATTTCATTGAAACTTGTCACAGAATATCGGCCACATTTTGAGTTCTAGGTGCATCATTTAGTTAAAATCGAGAGAAAATATGTATGGTAGCTCTATCCAAATTTGAATCGATTTCAATAAAACTTTCCACATGCTATGTTATATAAACTATATAACTTTGGTGCACATTTTACTTAAAATCTGACGACACTATATATAGGAACTATATCTAAATCTGAACCGATTTCAACAAAACTTGCAACACGTTATCTCATAATAACTTCAATAAGTTGTGCAAAATGTTGTGCCAATCGGACCCACCTGGGGAATTCGGTGCAGCATTTATATCTTACTTATAGGTTATACTAAGTTCATTACAAAAGATATATGTGGACTTTGGTGCACCATTTACATTAAATCGGGCGAAAATGTAAATGGGAGCTATATTTAAATCCTGACCGATTTTCAGGAAACTTAACACACATCATTCTAAACCTAATTCATTACGTTATGTCAAATTTCGTGTAAATCGAAAGATATGTAAGGACTTTAGTACACCATTTACATTTAATCGGACGAAAGATATGTACCGAATTTTGTACACCATTTACCTTAAATCGGTATATATATACAGTGGCTCCATCGCATAATCGGACAAAAGTTTTTCTATTCTGAACATTAAAAAAAGAGTTACACATATATGGGCAATATTGCCAATTTTTTAACATAGCTGAAGCGGAGATTCACCCCTTTATAACTCGGGAACTACTTAAGTATATGAAAAAAAGTGAATAGTTTTGGGTTAATTGATCTGTCGTTGCAAACTGTTCATGATATTGACCTCAAAACTTTATTTTGGTGGAACTTTATTTTGGTGGTGCGGGAGTAGGCAATTTGCATTTTATTGATGGTAAAATGGACAAATTTGTCTACCTCAACATTTTAAAAAAAAATGTAAAGCAAAGTGCAGACAAATTGGGTATCGCGAACAACATTGCCTTTTATCAACACAACGATCCCAAGCACACATCAGGTGTTGCAAAGCTTTGGTTGATCCATAACTGCCCCAAACTTATACAAACACCTGCACAGAGCCCAGACCTTAACGTAATTGAGCATCTTTGGGAAGAATTAGCTAGGAGAGTGTATGAAAAAATGTTAACTCCTTAGTACAGCTTAAGGAGGCTTTACTAAAATCGTGGAACTCCATAGAGCCGGAGGTATGCCAGAATTTGGTCAAATCAATACCGAAGCGTTTACAGGCCGTTCTGGACAACAAAGGATATGCAACTAAATATTTATTTCTCTATTTTTTCATTTTTTAACATTGATACTTTGCTTTGTCCGATTTTGCGTTGAACACAATAAATTGAGTTAATTTTGTTTTTTCTGGCGAAATTTACTGTTATCACTAGGAAAGTTGTTGTTTTTTGTATTGTTCAGAAATATAAGTAAGTAATGTGTAAATAAAAGCGAAAAAACTACACATTTAGACAATTTCTTTGAAATGTATAGCATTATTATATCTGACAACCACTTGTCCGATTATTCGATGGAGCCACTGTATATATATATATATATATTTATATATATGGGGGCTATATCTAAATCTGAACCGATTTTTCCCAATTTCAATAGAGTTCGTCCTTGGGCCGAATAAGTGACCTATTTCATCCAATTCGGATCATAAAAGCGACCTGTACTTTGTTTACAATTTAAGATGGACAGGCAGACGGACAGATGGACATGCATAAATCGACTTAAAAAAGTGATTCTATGCATATTCTCAAAAGGAACCACGTGTCTATCTCGTTTCCTTTTGCTTGTTACAAATAGATGCACAAAGACATAATACCCTGTACCACAGTGTGGTGTAGGGTAAAAAAATGGCTCGTCATCATTGTAGGTTTAAAGCCTTCTTATCCATATCTTTGATCCATATTTTGATATAGTCATAAAAGTTCGATGTGTGGAAATGTAAATATCATTCAAAATATATTTCGCGGATTTTTGTCAAATTTTCTGTTTACTACAGCTTCACTTACAAATAACCGAAAAAAATTTGTGGCAAATCGGCCTCCCACTTCAATTACGGACAACTGAAAGATATTTTGAGTCAAATCGCTCCAGACATTCTTAATTGATGAGAATTAATTTACATTTTTTATAAAATTTTAATGTATAGAAGATGTAAAAATTTGTAAAAAAAATATTTTTGAACACATTTGATAGAGCTATTAAATATTGCATTTCTTAGGAGTATTTAATATCAAAATAGCATATGTATTGTGGATAAACCTATGACATGCCATGATTACATTTTATAATTCTCAAAGTTCCAAAATACCGAATAACGGGGTTTCTGTTTATATGTGGCCTACGCCAAAAAAGAAGCCAATGTTGATAGTTTTTGGTAGGCAGATTTCGCACCCAATGATCAAACCGAAATAATAAATTACAGACAATTTTGTTGAAAAACGCGCAAAAAATCTCCTAAAACCGAAATTTGGTGGGTTATATGCGGTCTATCTTAAAATGTAGACCAAAATTTATCATTTTTGGCACGAAGATTTGCCACCCAATAATAAATAATCCAAAATACCAAATTACAGCCAATTTGGTTGAATGTTAGACTTATATCTTCCAAATTCATCATCATCATGTTAATAAAAGTCAATTTGAATTATCTTACAAAATTTTTAGTCGTCTATTTGTATATTATAAAAGATTTAAACGATCGCAGGCGGTCACAAAATTCTGAGCAGAGAACATATTAAGGCTTCGATTTTTTTTAATTATCTTTAAATTACTAATAATAAGTTTTACGTTAATTATAATCACATTGTTGTAATCACCCACAATAGTCCTCAGATTTTTCCTCTCTTTTCACTATTTTACAAAAAATTGGCCCATAATGTGCTGACTGACTTCGGTTGGGAAACACAGAAAATTTGTCGATAATCCATAGAAACCTATTCATATCTATAAATGAGTAACATTTTATATCGTTTACCGCTTAATTACAACTGTTTAAATTAGCAGACTGTAGTAATTATTCATTATCACGGCAACGTGGTTTACTACTTAAAAGTTTCCTCTTTGGTTTGTTGTGTATACTATAGCAATGATAGCCTGGGGAGTACTTAATGTGAAATTAAATCTCCTCCCCGAGCTGTTGTAGCAATTTAAGCTATGCCTTTCTACGGCATCTAATGTGCGATTTTGTTGTCAACAAAGTACTCTACAAAGAGAAACAAAAAACATTTTACCCAAAACTAATTAATCTTGTTGATCTTTCAAAGCTTTTTGGGGGAAAACAAACTTTTACGTAGTTTTTTCCCCATTACTACTACTACTGCAGAATTTAAGGCTCCAGACTGCATGCCTTCATGATTATTTAAATGTCATCTAAGTTTTGTCGCTGCTAAGCCACTATGCAACGACCGCTGACAGTTGCGGGTTGTGGAATTCTCATAAAGACAGTAAGTCGTACATTACCTGAATTGCAGTCATTTCCAGTACAAAAAAAGAAAAATGAATTAAAGCACCACAAAGCCGTCAAGTAGATATTCTGAAATTGTGGCAACATCAGCAACGCCAACCAACATCGCTACAAAAGGATGAGTAGCATAAATATGTCGAGCATGCAAAGCAAATGCTATTTATGTTTAGCATGACATATATGATGATGGTGTTTTTGTACATAATTTGATGTTGTTTTGCATTGTTGTTATACAGTGG
This sequence comes from Musca vetustissima, assembly GCF_032173495.1. Lineage (NCBI taxonomy): Eukaryota > Metazoa > Arthropoda > Insecta > Diptera > Muscidae > Musca > Musca vetustissima. The sequence goes on from NW_026884075.1 coordinate 18,507, forward strand.
CAGGAATAGTAATTTCTGAGAAATACTATAACTAGACAAATAACTATATATAATGAAGATGTAGAAAGCGAGGGATTTGCCAATGAGGAATTTGTCTAAATATGGAACTCGAAATGAAACTGTACAAAGAAGCATAAAATTAAATGTTTTTAATCTAATATCTGAATTATCTGCAAGGAAGTACCAAAAGGAGCCCTAAACTACAAATTAGAGTCACTTCAGTCGAAAATGAGATTCAAACGTATACCAACAGCTGTGAAAATATAACATCCACGCTACACAAATTTGGGAAAGACTGTCTTATTTACCCTTTATTACCTAGCCTACATAACTAGTAAGGAATTGTCGGACTGGTCGACTAGGTTTTTTGGAAGTGTTATTTTTATACCCTTCATCACACTGTGGTACAGGGTATTATGTCTTTGTTCATATGTTTGTAACAGGCAAAAATAATCGAGATAGACCCATGGTTACTTTTGAGAATATGCATAGAATCACTTTCTGAGTCGATTTATGCATGTCCGTCTGTCTGTCCGTCCGTCCGTCGATCTGTCTGTCCCTCCATCCGTCCGTCCATGTATTTTTGTTAACAAAGTGCAGGTCGCATTAGTGATCCGATTTGGATGAAATTTTGCACAGTTCACTTATTTGGCCCAATGACGAACCCTATTGAAATTGGGATTCTCACTCTGCGCCAAATCCTGGAGAAGACCCACGAAAAACACATCGACACATACCAAATATTTGTCGACTATAAAGCCGCATTCGACAGCCCTATCCGTTCAGAGGTATTTAAAACTATGTCTACGTTCGGCATTACTGCAAAATTAATACGGCTATGCAGGATAACTTTAAGTGGCACAAGGACAGCAGTTGAAGTAGGAAAGGACCTATCGGAGCCTTTCAATACCGAACGAGGATTCAGACAAGGTGACAGTTTGTCGTGTGATCTTTTTAACATCCTGCTGGAAAAGGTCATACGAGACGCAAAGGTGAACATAAATGGCACTCTGTACACCAAACAACACATGTTACTCGCCTACGCCGATGACATCGATATTATGGGTCGAAAATTGCGAGCGGTAACAGCCACATTTGAACAAATTGAAAAGGAGTCTACCAAAGTGGGTCTGGCAGTAAACGGCGTGAAGACCAAGCTGATGGTATCAACGCGCAAGATGTCCAGTAGACTCGGACCAACTGTCGAACTTGAGAACTACAGCTTCGAGGAAGTTAAAGATTTGATATACCTTGGTACCGCCATAATTAAAACGAATGGTATCAGTTTTGAAATTCGGAATGATTGTGATGGCCAACATATGCTACTATGATCTAAGTAGCAGTTTAGAAACAAAGCCACCTCCCGCCAGACCAAATTCACACTTTACAAGACGCTGGTACTACCCGTGCTGTTATATGGATCTGAAGCATGGGTACTTGCCCAAGCAGATGAGGCAGCTCTTGGGGTGTTTGAAAGAAAAATTCTCCAAAAGATCTACGGACCGATCTGCGTCGACGGTGAATATCGGCGGCGAATGAACCACGAGCTTTACAATTTATACGCGGACATCGACATAGTCAGTCGTATTGAGCTGCAGCGACTACGGTGGATAAGCCATGTTGTGCGAATGAATGAGAATTGCCCCGGGTCAAAAGGCATATAAAAGCGAGCCTACAGATGGTTCCCGTAGAAGGGGAAGGCCACGAATTAGATGGAAAGACCAAGTAGAAAACAACATCTTAGAACGTGGTCTTCCAAATTGGTGGATTTGTGTACAAGACCGGCATATGGAACAACCGTTCTGTAACAAGTCAGCTAAGTAAGTAAGTAAAGTATTAGTTTGTTTGCGAAAAATCAACCTATTGAATAGAGGTGCTATTTTTGATGTTCGTCGACGACGATTTTTTTTCAAATATTTCAATTGTCTTTCTAAAATAGTTAGTGTTTTTTTCATTATTGGTGGGTTCCAATTTATAAAAGAACGAAATTCTGAAATTCATGGAATATAACAATTAGATATTTAGACCCTAAAGCCTATCATGCCATTTATGGCCATTTCTGAAATCACTGTCCCAAAAGGATGCACACAACAACATTCGTATGAATTGAAATAAACAAGTGTTTTCTATATGTCAGCTTACCGGTACTTTACTTAGTTGGTTGTGAAGAAAACCAAACAAGGACAATAGCTACGACAGCAACTAACCCACCAAAACCAAAACCTAACATCCGTCCGAGGGTATGGGACGACAACCATAAAATACTCCATAAATAATCATATGTACCATATTTTATTGTACAAAACACTGCAAGAAAATTTACCATTTGCCAGCAACAGCTGTGCTATCTGTTCAATGCTGACCATCTTTATCGTCATCAGCATGCAAAGTGTATGCGGTTAAGTTGAGTGTATTTGAATCCAGATGATGACCACTAAAATCTCCATGATATTTGGAACAAAGACCCATATCGAAAAATCTCAATTGCTTTGCTGGCTAGAGAAGAGATCAAGTGACAGACAATACGATATACAAATAGATGTTCATTCTCGTTTGAGTTCAATATAAGATTGTGAAGTTTTCGGTTTGTATGCAGTAAATGTGTGAGACAGAGTGTGTGTGAGTATCAGAGAGCTTTGGTTATGTTGTTAAAATTCAGATTTTAAGGTGGTCAATGCGGTATTCCAGGGCAAATGTAATTGGCCAGAATTAAAATCTAAGTATATTTTGTTGTTCACTTAAATGGCAGGAATTAGTTTCCATCTTAATGGCAAGAGATTTTCAAAATTGAAAAAATAAGTTTTCTGAAGTGAATTTCCGGGATAGGTGTGAGAAAATCAAATGGATTTTATTTTCAAATACTATGATAGTTGAAATTTAAAAGAAGAATACTTTATAATGAATGTACAGGTGTTATTATTAAAAATTTAAATTATTCCTATATTCATTAAACAAAATTTAATCTAACCGGCATATTTTGCCGAAGTGATTCGCATTAGAAATTTAATCAAAATCATATTTGATTTTTAGTATAGTATAGATGTTCAACTGGAATGAACTTGTATAGAGGAATTATAATTACATACGAATAATAATTTAAAATGTACTCTTTTAACATATCGGATATATTTTTGTACCAAAAATTATTTATATTGACCCAAGTTTTAGTGTGGACCCCATATAACGGGCAGGCTTTCCAACCGAATTGGCTGTAATTCGGTATTTTGGGTTCTCATTGAGGGTAACCCCCATAATATGGTACCCCCCCATTTATATGAAAATTTTGACACGTGTTTCAATCAACTTGGCTTTAATTTGATATTTTGGGTTCTCATAACGGTATATCCACATCTCTGCACTAAAAATTATTGAGATTGACGGAATTGAGAATTTTGGACACGTTTTTCAAACGAATTAGCTGTGATTTGGTATTTTATATTCTCATTGGCCAAAAAAGAGCAATATGCATCTCCATTTTTATATAGGTATTTTGATTGTCATGGTGGAGGTGGAGTTCGGCCTGACCGATCTTAACATCGTTTTTACTGGTTTCCTTCTCTAGAGCGCACAACAGGCCACTTACAGGCTTAAGTGTATATCCTAATATTGGACATGTGGTGGTGTTAACCACCCCTCTGTTCAACCTAACGTAACCTGACGAAGTTGCATGCATCAAATCGACATGAAAACTTGTTCGACCGTATTGAATATAAATGGATGTGTAGTGCGTAGGCTAATTTAAATATGTTCAGAGGTTGATATACCTCACACAAACATATTGTCGTTTGATTTAAAGTCAAATATATTATAATTTTGGTTGATCAAATGACAAAGATATTTAATAAACTGGATTCGATAGAATTCACAACTATTCTTGGACAAGCAAAGGTAAGGTAGTTGAGCTAAACATCTAACATTAGTCGCTTGGTTCTTGTATGAGAGCTGCAGAAAATAAAATAGCACCACACTTATAAGTTCTTTCTTTTAAGTTCTGCATTCGGTGTTCGCCTGACATATTCTCGAGAACCTTTTTCCCCATACAGTCCAATCGTACTTTCATGGATTTTAAAGGTATTTTTATACCCTTCACCACCCTGTGGTGCAGGGTATTATGTCTTTGTGCATATGTTTGTAACAGGCAAAAGGAAACGAGATAGGCACATGGTTCTTTTTGGGAATATGCATACAATCACTTTCTGAGTCGTTATACGCATGTCCGTCTGTCCGTCCTTCTGTAGATGTTAAATTTTAAACAAAGTGCAGGTCGCATTTATGATCCGATTTGTATGAAATTTGGCACAAGTCACTTATTTGGCCCAAGGACGAACCCTATTGAAATTGGTTCAAAATCGGTTCAGATTTAGATACAGCTCCCATATATATTTTCGTACGATATAGTCACCAAAAACCCTATATATCTTTTGATTTGTACGAAATTTGACATAGGGTACTAAATTAGGTCCAGAGTGATGTGTGTTAAGTTTCGTTCAAATCGGTTCAGATATAGATATAGCTCCCATATATAGATATAGCTCACATATATATTTTTGTCCGATTTTATATAAATGGTGTACCAAAGTCTCGAAAGATTTGTATAGCGCACTGAATTGAGTTTAGAATTACATATGTTAATTTTCGTGAAAATCGATTCCGATTTAGATATAGCTCCCATATATATTTTCGTCCGATTTAAAGTAAATGGTGCACCAAAGTCCCTATATATTCTTCGATTTTCACGAAATTTAGCATGGCGTTCTAATTTAGGACTAGAATGATGTGTGTTAAGTTCCGAGAAAAACGGTTCAGATTTAGATATAGCTCCCATATATATTTTCGTCCGATTTAATGTAAATGGTGTACCAAAGCCTCTATATATCTTTCGATTTTCACGAAATTTGGCATGGCGTACTAAATTAAGTCTAACATGATGAAGATTTTGATATAGCTCAAATATATATTTTCGTCCGATTTAAAGTAAATTTTGCACCAAAATTCCTTTTTAAACAAAATTAATAGGTTACATGCTGGTGCTATTTTATTTTACGCAACTGTGTGTCAAAACTTGGCTCTATATTGTAGAGGTATTTTCTTTTGACAATCAAAATACCAAATTGCTGCCACTAAGGTTGGGAGATACGGCCAGATCCTCTAAAACACCGAATATGAAACGCGGAAGTAGGGATTGACGTTTAGTACATGCATCTGCACGTCATTGGGATTAGCATCGTTTCGATTTACATCGCTTTAAAACTGGAAATATAAAATTTGCTTCGGTCCGACTTATATTAAGTAATATCATTTTCAGCATTTTTACAACTTGCGCCCTTCGATTAGCATCGCGTTTCGTTTAACGATGCAAGTCTGAACTCTAATGCTCTATATTGCTGTGGAAACAGAAGATGCATTGACACACTTCAGAATAGAACCATCCAAATATCTAAAATTGGGACTATGTCAAAATAAATGGTTTTTAAGCTTCAAAAAACTGTAATGCCAAATTATAGCCTGATGGATTGAAAAATGTGGTGGTACCGCCAAACGTGATGGTATACGAAAACGCGAACCAATATTTAATATCTTACTTGTACTAACTACTTCGTATTACAGGTGAGTCTTTTGTCGAATTGTGTGGGTAGTTGTGGCAAATAATGTTATTGTACTCTCTATTAATACGATTTTGTCACTAGGAACATCATTTATTCCGAATTGTATCCAGTTTAAAAGGAGAAAAAACAACAAACTTTTATTTGCTCAGTGTATTCCCTGGTTGGCAATGCATGGATAATGAGATGTTTTGTGATTCAAGCGTGCTTATATTTATGTAAGTGTTGTCATCCTATAAAGACCAGAAGTTAAAGTTGTTCGGTTTTTGTTTTTATTTAAGGAACCACAGAGCACAAGCAAACAACACAAAAAGTAACAAATAAAGGACATGAGAGATATAAAACAATTTTGTATATAATGTTGACATGTGTAGGTGTATAAAAGCTATGTAAACACCACCATGTATGTATGTGTGCCAATCTTTTCCTGGGAATTTATTCACAGAAAAAGACACAAATCTGAGAGACACTATTCATAGGAAAAACTAATAATGTTTGCGCTCAAGTTGAATATTGTTGTTGCTGTTACGGGAAACGGAAAATGGAGGAGGATGTGGTAACGTGGCAGTGGCTGTTGTCGTTACCGTTAGCGTAGACGTTGTCATTCCTGTTTTAGCTTTATAATGGAAATAATGATGATTTTTATGGCAAGAATGCTGATGATGGTTACGAGGAGGGAGTAAAGGAGGACATTAGAAGTCCAATGTTACTTGGATACAAGAAATAATAATTCTTCCATATCTAAGCAGACGACAATAACAAAATAAACACAAGGAAAGGCAAAAAGTTGAACAAAAACGAAACAAAGCGGCAAAAAGTCGAAACAAAAAGACAACAAAAACATGTACAAGTAGAAGAAAAAGAAGAAGAAGAGAAAAGTAAACTGAAACTAAAACAAAAACTTGTTTATTGCGTATGAAATCGTTCAGATAGTGCTTGTAAAACCTGTAAATGGTCCTGCTTTCATCACATACTCGAACAACGACCACACGCATACACACACACACGCACGTGTATTGCTATGCACAGACCCTCTTGAGAATATTTAAAGAAAGTAAAGAAATATTCTCATCATAGTCATCATCGACAAAAACAACAACCACAACAACAACACCATTATATAGAAAATATGGAATTGAATTGAAAGCTACAGTTGTTGATATTTGCCGTTGAATAATTTATGACAAAAGAATTTTGTAAAGGAAACCAGACATGCATACCTCTTTCATGCACTTGCATTAAGCCATCATACACCGTGCATATGCAAATACATTCGAATATGCATGTGTGTGTGTACTTTCGTACACAGGTGTGTTGGTATGGTTTCACTGAAACTCATAAATACTAATGTAGAGGAATAAATAAATACATTGCACTTTTGGAAGAGCATATGTTTGTTTTTGCATTAAGAGGAGTCCACTCGTAAGTTTCTAAAGAAGCAAAACATTCTCAGACGATAATATGAACATATGTATCATGAAAGGTTAAATATTTATACCCTACACAACTATGTTGTCAAGGTATTATAGCTTTGTGCAGCCCCAGGAGTTTGTAACGCCGCGAAATATTGGTCCTACGCCCACCTTTAAGTATACCGATCGTCATATCTCGATTAGTTGAGTCGATCTAGACATGTGTGTCCGTCTGTCCGTCCGTCTGTCCATTATAATTTGTAAACAAGATCCAGTCCACAGTTATGGACAAATCTTCACGAAATTTTGCATGTAGGATGGGTTCTGGCCAATGAAGACCCCTATTGTTTTTGGAAGAGATCGGTTAATATTTAGGGGATGGAATGGACCAAATACTTAATTTTTGTCGGTTTATCAAAACATCGCGAATTTTTACAAGGAGAAGTGGATTGGGCCAAAGAATAGGCATGTTTTGATATAGATCGGGTCAAAAAAAAATTATTATATAGCGTATATATTTACTCCTGAAGGACATAGACCTGAGAAGTTGAAAGTATATACAAGAGGATTGGTTGTCCTTTAAATTTATACCAATTATATTGTCGTATGTACTCGGATATGTGAGTTACACATAAATATTTACAGGTACTTACTTATTCAGATATTATTTAGCAACCGATTACCACACTGGAGGGCGGAAATATACCGCTGATCGTTTTGAAATTGTACATGATGTTCCAGTTATGGTCAAGGACAATAATTTATTTGATGAAGTGATAATTTTTGGATGAAGTGGGCCGAAAACTCAATCTTTTGTGTTTTTTCGAGTCGATCTACATGCCCAACTGAAAGCCGAACATCACAACTCAACCCACGGTGAAGGAAATCTTGAATATGGGAAGGGCTGTACTGCATTTCTTGACCTCTAGTCGGTCGAGAGGATGCAAATATCGCGAAATATTGCCAAAGCTCAGAATATAGAACCACATCAAGTTAATATGTCGTAGAAGTTGTGTAGGGTATTATATGGCCGGCCCCGTCCGACTATACTGCTCCGCTCACTGGTTTTTAGGTTGCCGCGGGGAGTTCGAAGGAGTCAGATAAAGCTGGTATTTGGAAATTCGTACTAGAACGACACGAAATGTATACTTATGTATACGAAAAGAACTAAATTTGGTCAATTTGAATTTGGATAGATCTGAAGTCCTGAAAATGGAAATTAACATTTCCGTCAAAGCCGAGGATTGGGATATGTAGGTGGTTTTGGAAAGTTCTACCTATGGGTACGAAAAGTACTAAAGGGTACAATTTGGATTTGGGTGAACCGATAGACCCGATAGCATACTGAAATTGGGAGTGAGTATTGGGGAATATAGGAAGTTTTGGAAATTCGTACAAATGTGTTCCAAATGGTTCTAAATTTAATCCAATTTGGATTTAGGTGGTCTGCTAGAATCCAGAAATTTAAAATTAAGTATAGGATATGTATACAGTTTTGGAAATTTCAACTTATGAGTACTAAATTTGGTACAATTTGGATTTGGTTGATCCGATTGAACTGGAAATTTTGGAAATTTTTACTTGTGTGTACTAAATTTGGATTTGGGAGAATCGAGTTAAATCCTCAAATTGATAAATATGATTCCTATTGGAGTATGTAGGAAGTTTTGGAAATTCGTACTAGTGTATACAAAATGATACTAGATTTGGTAAAATTTGGATTTGGCTTACATAAAATAACCAGTGAGCGGAGCAGTATAGTCGGACGGGGCAGACCATTCGATACCCTACACAACCACCACGGAAATCTCACTTTCTGCGGATTTTTATTCCGAATATGGGCAATATTTCGTAACACTCTTGCACACTCTTGCCCTCTTCCTTACACTGACATATTTTCCGGATATTCCCAATATTCAGTACAGCCCTTCTAAACACTCCAGTGTGGTGATGGGTTACTAAATAATATATTAATACGTAAGCACCTGTTCATATTTAAGTGTAACTCCCACATCCGAGTACATACCACAATATAATTGATATCAATTTAAAGGTCAACCACTCCTCTTGGATATAATATAAACTTTTCGGGTCCAGGTCATTCAAGGGTAAATATATACTCTGTAGAATACAAATTTTGTCATTTTTCACACAAAAGTAAGGGTCCATTTGACCCGCTAAATATTGACCGATCTTTATCAAAACATGCATGCTTATTCTCTGGCCCGATCCCCTTCTCCATGCATGCAAATTCGCGGTGTTTGAGCCACAATTGCGGCCTGTGGAGCGACCAGAAAAACCAAAGTGGGTCTAGGACCAATATTTCGCTTACTTACTTACTTAGCTGGCTTGTTACAGAACGGTTGTTCCATAAGCCGAGCTTAAAAAAGATTTCCAAGCGCGTCGGTCTTGTGCGCAAATCCACCAATTTGGAAGACCACGTTTCAAGATGTTGTTTTCTACTTGGTCTTTCCATCTGATTCGTGGCCTTCCCCTTCTACGGGAACCATCAGTAGGCTCATTTTTATATGCCTTTTGAGCTGGGGCATCTTCATTCATCCGCACAACATGGCCTAGCCACCGTAGTCGCTGCAGCTCAATACGACTGACTATGTCGATGTCCGCGTATAAATTGTAGAGCTCATGGTTCATTCGACGCCGATATTCACCGTCGACGCAGATCGGCCCGTAGATCTTTCGGAGAATTTTTCTCTCAAACACCCCAAGCGCTGCCTCATCTGCTTGCGCAAGTACCCATGCTTCTGATCCATATAATAGCACGGGTAGTATCAGCGTCCTGTAAAGTGTGAGTTTGGTCTGGCGAGAGGTGGCCTTGTTTCTAAACTGCTTACTTAGACCATAGTAGCATCTGTTGGCCATCACAATCCTTCTCCGAATTTCAAAACTGATATTATTCGTTTTATTTATGGCGGTACCAAGGTATATAAAGTCTTTAACTACCTCGAAGCTGTAGTTCTCAAGTTCCACAGTTGGTCCGAGTCTACTGGACGTCTTGCGCGTTGATACCATCAGCTTGGTCTTCTCGCCGTTTACTGCCAGACCCACTTTGGCAGACTCCTTTTCAATTTGTTCAAAGGTGGCTGTTACCGCTCGCAATGTTCGACCCATTATATCGATGTCATCGGCGTAGGCGAGTAACTGATGTTGTTTGGTGTACAGAGTGCCATTTCTGTTCACCTTTGCGTCTCGTATGACCTTTTCCAGTAGGATGTTAAAAAGATCACACGACAAACTGTCACCTTGTCTGAATCCTCGTTCGGTATTGAAGGGCTCCGATAGGTCCTTTCCTACTTTAACGGCTGACCTTGTGCCACTTAAAGTTATCCTGCATAGCCGTATTAATTTTGCAGGAATGCCGAACGCAGACATGGCTTTAAACACCTCTGAACGGATAGGGCTGTCGAATGCGGCTTTATAGTCGACAAATAGGTGGTATGTGTCGATGTGTTTTTCGTGGGTCTTTTCCAGGATTTGGCGCAGAGTGAAAATCTGGTCAATGGTGGATTTGCCAGGTCTGAAGCCGCATTGGTATGGTCCGATGATGTCATTGACCATTGGCTTCAATCGTTCACACAGCACACTGGATAGCACTTTATATGCGATGGGAAGGAGACTTATTCCTCTATAGTTGGCACATATCGTCTTGTCTCCTTTTTTGTGCACGGGACACAGGATGCTGAGGTTCCAATCATTGGGCATGCATTCATCTAGCCAAATTGTGTTAATCAGCTGGTGCATGGTCCTGACCAGCATCTGGCCACCAGTCTTGAATAGTTCGGCTGGTAACCCATCGGCTCCTGCTGCTTTGTTGTTCTTGAGCCGATTAATTGCTTTTATGACCTCATCTTGGCTAGGTGGTATACACTCTATACCATCATCTCTTATTGGTTCTGGGGTATCTTCTTCATCGCCACTATTTGATACTAGTAGCTTTTCGAAGTGCTCCTTCCAGATCCTCAACACGGTGTCTGTATCTGTCACCAGGTTTCCTTCTTCATCTCTACAGGAGGATGTGCCTGCACCAAAGCCTTCGGTTTGGTGTTTTACTCGTTGGTAAAATTTCCGGACTTCATTCTGACTCCTGTACATCTCGATTTGCTCACGCTGACGTTTTTCTTGTTCTTTCTTCTTTTTTCTGAAAACACGTTTCTCCTCTCTCCTTTTCTCCCGATAATTCTCCATCACGTTACGTGTTGCTACTGTCTGCAGGGTTGCCCTATACGCTGCGTTTTTCACATCAGTAGCATTACGACACTCCTGATCGTACCATGGGTTTCTTGGTGGTGGTTTTTGGTACCCAATTGTTCTTTTTGCTGCAGTTTGTAGGGAGTGGGCAATTCTTTGCCATTGTGCTTCTATGCTATTATCGGGACAAGAAGTGCTTTCTTCAAGCAGATGGGTAAGTTGAGCGGAGTAGGCCTCGGCTACCTGTTGTGTTTGCAGCTTTTCGACGTCGAGTTTCCGTGTTGTATTAGATCGCACCTTTGCTGCAACATTAAGACGGGTGCGTACCTTGGCTGCCACAAGGTAATGGTCCGAATCGATATTCGCTCCTCGGATCGATCGGACGTCTAAAACACTGGATGAATGCCTTCCGTCTATCACAACATGATCAATTTGATTTCTCGTTACTTGATCTGGAGAAATCCAGGTGGCCTTGTGTATATCGAGATGCTTGAATCTGGTGCTGCTAACTACCATGTTTTTTGATGCCGCGAAGTCAATCAACCTCATGCCGTTGTCGGATGTTTCTTCATGAAGGTTGAATTTTCCGACGGTGGGGCCAAAGATATTTTCCCTTCCGATTTTTGCATTAAAATCTCCTAGCAGAATTTTAATGTCATGGCCAGGGCAACGGTCATATGCTGTTTCTAGGCGCTCGTAAAATATGTCTTTGGTCTGTTCATCTTTTTCTTCGGTCGGAGCATGGGCGCAAATTAGACTGATGTAAAAGAACTTCGCTTTTATACGGATTATAGCAATTCGCTCATCTACTGGAGTGAATCTGGAGACAAGGTCTTTTATTCTCCTGTTAACCATAAATCCGCAGCCAAATTCATGTCTCGTTTCATGGCAGCTATAATACAGGGCGTAATCGTCTGATTTACTTACGCCTGTCCCTTTCCATCGCATTTCCTGTAAGGCAATAATATCGGCTTTGTACTTCTTGAGTATATCCGCCAAAGCGAACACTGCCCCTGTTCTGTACAACGTGCGCACATTCCAAGTGCAGATTCGCAGATCGTGGTCCTTTATACGTTTGCGGGGGTCGTCAACATTAGGGGGGTTTGGTTTTCTTTTTCTTTGCTTTTTCATAGTAGGTTGGGTTTTCCGAGGGTGGGCAACTAACCCGACGCCTCAACCCATTTTTTTATAGTTCTTATGGGTGAACTCGCGGCACATGTTAGCTCACTATTTCATCGGGTGATAAGAATAGCTCCCCAGGTGGCACCGCGGGGAGGTCAGTGTCCACAATTGAGATGAAAGAGGGACCAAGATAAGCCTGGGCTTCGCCATGTTAAAGCCAATCAGAGCCGTTGCTTGGTATCTATCATCCCCTACGCCACCCAATATTTCGCGATGTTACAAAATTTTGGGGCTGCACAAAGCTATAATACCCTGACAACATAGTTGTGTAGGGTATAATGACATTTGGAATTAGTTCGTAAACAAGAGTACAAACGGTAATAAATGGTACCAGATTTAATATAGAGCTAGATTTCTATTGCAATCAGAATTGGTGTGTAGTGTTGAGATATGGAGGTAGGTTTGGAAATACGTACTAGAAAAAGAGTGATGGTATAGTATATCCTGCTAAATTTCCCAAGTAATGGGGTCCTATTTTTAAATTCCGTGGTTTTAGCATGGTGAAAACCTCTTTACAATATATCCATGTTTTTTAAAGGACGAAAATAGTGCAGGACTCATATATATCCTGCACTATTTTCGTGCTTTAAAAAATTAAGTTAATTACACTGTGACACAGAATCGAGGTCTTGGTCTAGAAGTGGAAATTTGATTGTGGGAATGAAATCTCTTGGCAAGTATATAAAGAATCTAGAAAGAAAAATTCGCCATAGCACAAGTCTGCAAAATAACCCAGTAAGGAAAGTAGTAAAGTCGGACTGAACCGACTATATGATACCCTTCACCACTTTGGGTATATTCTACATATTCGGATCATAATTCCGACCTGTACTTTGTTTACAATTTAACATGGAAAGATGGACGGAATGCATAAATCGACTCAGAAAGTGATTCAATGCATACTCTCAAAAGTAACCATGGGTCTATCTCGATCCTTTTGTCTGTTACAAACATATGCACAAAGACATAATAATATTTTTGTAAAACATATCCCCCATCTATTTCAAGTCCATGAGTAACTTTTAGCCCTTAGTTTCTAGAATCGTATACTAAATACCACAAGACGAAAAATTCAAATATTCTAACAAAAATGTCGCTGATAAGATTTTATATACATACTTTAAGGAGATCCTTGCTCAAAAAAAAACTTGTCTATTTAAATTTAATATAAATTGTATACCATGAAGAACTGATGAATTCGTCTTAAAAGATTTATTATAAGAACATCTCATAATGACAAACACGTAAATAATTTTACGTTATGATGATACAGATATGGATCCCTAAACCGAATTTTCAGATAATAAACGTTGTACCTTAATCAATCGATTAAAATTATATGCACATCATTATTTATTATGTAGGTAATCACTATGAATGGCGAATCTACCTACCAAAAATATCAATATCGGTACATATGTTGGTATAGTCCCCATAAAAAAAAAACCATCTAATCCCACCTACTAACAGACAATTTACAATGACATCTTGTAAATGCAATCTAAATTGTCATATTTGTAATCAGAGAAGTAAATATGTACACGTGAGAGAGCCACATACTTATTCGAACAAAAAACCCGATTTCTTGATAAAATCGCTATAATTCGTATAAATTCTACACATTTCGGTCCCCTCGATAAATCGTCAAATTTTTACAGCGAAATGCCTAAAACCACTTATAATTCGGAGGGATTCGTTCAAATCCACGATAATTTCCTCATTCTATTTCTTGAATTTTCGTACAAGATTCTAACTTCGGCCTTTTCACCATGGCGTTTGTTTTGTTTTTTACTTTGTTTTTTATATAATATTAGTATTTGTTTGATAGATTTCTGATATTATGTGGTTAAAAACACTAGTAATGAGTTTGCTAAACGATGTAGAAATTTTTTATATCTTACCTATTTATTAATGATTTTCTATAATGCTTACCTGAAAAGAGAGAGAAAAAAGAACGTTTTAACATTTAAACCAGTAAGGAAAGTAGTAAAGTCGGACGGGGCCGACTATATGATACCCTTCACCACTATGGGTATATTAAACAGGACTGTTAACATGAAAGTGGATGAAATAAAATATGTGATATTTATCTAAATGTGAATCGGACTAGATCAATCCATAAACATGTCAATCGTTAGTTACAATGGGACAAAGGTATGTAAATCGACTTCAAACAAATATAAATAGATCATCCGTTGGGCTATGTCTGTACTTCTAGAAAACGCAACTACGCAATTCCATGCTCAATTTTGTACGTTGTGCAAAATTTGATGTCAATCTGACTAACATGAGGAATTAGATGCCCAATTTACTTGAAATCGGGCGGAAATATATATGGAAGCTCTATCCAAATATTCTTTCAAACCAACTTGTCACAGGTTAGGTTATACTAATTTCGGAACGTTCTGTTCCTATCAGCCTATTGATTCCTTGGTGCGTCAATTACTTAAAATCAATCTATAATAAAAGGGAGCTATATCTAAATCTCGACCGATTTTCACGAAACAAGGCAGACATCACTCTAGGCTCAATTCAGTACGTTATGCCAAATTTCGTGCAAATCGAAGGTATATAGGGACTTTGGGGCACCATTTACATGAAATCGGACGAAACTATATATGGGAGCTATATCTAAATCTGGACCGATTTTCACGAAACGAAAGCCTAATCATTTAGGTCTAGAATGATGCCTGATTCTAGACCTAAATGATTAGGCTGTACCAAATTTCGTGCAAATCGAAAGATATATAGGGACCGTTTACATTAAATCGGTTAAATATATATATATATATGGGAGCTATTTATATAACCCGAACCAATTTTTCCCAATTTCAATAGGGTTCGTCCTTGGGCCGAATAAGTGACTTGTGCCAAATTTCATCCAAATCGGATCATAAATGCGACATGTACTTTGTTTACAATTTAACATCTACAGACGGACAGACGGACGGACGAACATGCATAAATCGACTCAGAAAGTGATTCTATGCATATTCTAAAAAGGACGGACGGACGAACATGCATAAATCGACTCAGAAAGTGATTCTATGCATATTCTAAAAAGGAACCATGTGTCTATCTCGTTTCCTTTTGCCTGTTACAAACATATGCACAAAGACATAATACCCTGTACCACAGTGTGGTGAAGGGTATAAAAATTACTATTAAACAAAATTTGTATTTAAAATAGTATGTGTATGTATTTATGTGCCTAAATTGTTTTAAGTAACTATTGCAGTCATGCGTATTTTCTGGTCCCGAAGTTTTGTAGTAAACTTTTTATAACGAACTAATTGCTTGGTCCCATTTTTCAACTTTATTTCAATTGTTTATTTTGCCTTGGATATAATGAACTTCTTTTACAACGCACTAATTTGCTTGGTCCCTACTACTTCACTATAACCGCACTTCACTATATAAAAAAAACAAATTTTAACATTCAAGTTTGATGTTGAAGGAATGTTTTTCTTCTAAATAATCCCCAGAAAACCATTTCCATTTTCTTGTGGTCAGAACTCAAAAGAACGCATTTACTTTGCATCATTTGTTTTGAAAGCAAATGTCAACCAAAGTTGAATTCTAAGTATTCGTACGATTTTGACAATCTGATAGAAGATTACTTAGCTGCACTGACAATAACACATAGCATGAAAACGCAAAGAAAACAGTCTTGAATAAACTTTCAACTTTTATCGGCTTTGATATTTTAAATCGAATGTTTTTATTTGTTGGTATTTTCCAGTATATTTTACATCTTAATAACATGAACTTTGCATAAGAAGAACAAGCTAAGTCTTCTTAAAAAGTTTATGGCCTACACGAATTCGAAGAATAAATACTAAATCGGGGTTATGGTCAACATTTGTAGTGAAAAAGAAAAAAGAGACTACATACATTTGTAATTACCGCAAATAGTATTGGTTAGAAATTGTTGTCAACTTTGAGCATGTTTTGATATCCGTTTTAAGTAATGACAAAGTATTTATTAGCTATTTTGAAAAATAATATGAAGTAGGATAAATTAATACATATATAAGAAAGTTTTCTTGATTAAAGAAAAAAATCCACAAAGCAATTACTAATATATTACAACAAAGGACACGTGTTGATTAATGCCCAGTGGTAGAACAGAATAATGCCCAGTGGTAGAACAGAAATCACGGGTATGTGATGAATCTTAATAATAATATACTTGATTTTCTCAAATCTTGGAGTTTCTGTCGAATTAATTCCCACAAATTATATATAGGGCCATAACTAGTGCCTTATATAGTGAAAATTTTTGACACAAACATTAGGGACAAATTAAAACACAGTCGAGAAAAACAGCTATCAACATGGAGATTGCAATCTCGTTCCTGAAGCGTTTCGCCCTTTTTCAGTTTACTGCGCAAAATGGTTACTTATTTAGTTCTGTACCTCTTTTTAGTTTCATCATTCATTAATTAACGTCCGATGGAATGAAAATGTGAACGAGAGAAAAATAACCTTAATGGGACCTTTCTCCTATTTTCGATTTAGAATGTTCATTTTCGATTTAAATTTTTTTAAATTTTCAATGGACTGGTAAATCAATACCAATGCTTGTTAAGGTTTGTAACTTGGCACATATATATTTGAAGATTTAAAAGGGGGGAAAAATAATTTACATTTTTATACCCTTCACCACACTGTGGTACAGGGGATTATGTCTTTGTGCATATGTTTGTAACAGGCAAAAGAAAACGAGATAGACACATGGTTCCTTTTAAGAATATGCATAGAATCACTTTCTGAGTCGATTTACTCTTGTCCGTCTGTCCGTCCGTCCATGTATTTTTGTGAAAAAAGTACAGGTCGCATTTATGATCCGATTTGGATGAAATTTGGCATATGTCACTTATTTGGCCCAAGGACGAACCCTATTGAAATTGTAAAAAATCGGTCCGGATTTAGATATAGCTCCCATATATATATTCGTCCGATTTAATGTAAATGGTGCACCAAAGTCCCTATATATATTTCGATTTTAACGAAATTTGGCACAGCGTAATGAATTAGGTCTAAAATGATGTGTGTTAAGTTTCCTGAAAATCGGTTCAGATTTAGATATAGCTCCCATATATATTTTCGTCCGATTTTGCGTAAATGGTGCATCAAAGTCCCTATATATCTTTCGATTTGCACGAAAATTGGCACCGCGTAATTAATTAGGTATAGAATGATGTGTGTTAAGTTTCATGAAAATCGGTTCAGATTTAGATATACCTCCCATATATATTTTCGTTCGATTTAATGTATATATCTTATCTTTCGATTTGCACGAAATTTAGCACAGCATAATGATTTAGGTCCAGAATGATGTGTGTTAAGGGGACCCCCCCATTCTCGGGGTCAAAATTTTTGTTTACTTAATTCCAATCTACACTAATTCAAGAATGTCCCTACAAAATTTCAAGTAAATATCTCAAGAACTCTTGAAGATATAGTCGATTTATTGTGTCAGCACCAAGTGACGGCTGAAGGGCTTCTCAAACTTTAAACGTGTTTTTCTCTAAACATTTTTTTGCGAATGGCGGGCACGATAACTCCAAAACTAATAACCCAATCGATTAAAATTATTTACACGTTTCTCTGTGAGTGTACTGCTATCGTATGAACTAGGATAAAGCCAATCGGTGAAAATCTTCCTTATTTTTTAACTTGGTATTTGGTCAAAAATCGGCGATTTTCCAAAAATATTTTTTCAAAGGTCCACCATTTTGTTAATTTTAGAGCGAAGTCAAT
The DNA here is from genome assembly GCF_032173495.1 of Musca vetustissima. Taxonomy (NCBI): domain Eukaryota; kingdom Metazoa; phylum Arthropoda; class Insecta; order Diptera; family Muscidae; genus Musca; species Musca vetustissima. The sequence goes on from NW_026884075.1 coordinate 36,676, forward strand.
AATCCTAGTTCATACGAGAGCCAGACATGTACTCTTTCTAACACCGTTGGAATTTTCGGGTTCCGATGTTCCAGTGAGGAGTTACCATGCCCGACATCAAAAATAAGGACTTTTCTTTAATTACAAAAAACAACAACAAAACAATAACACAAAATTTTTGTAAATTATTTTTCTTCTCTTTTAAATCTTCAAATATATATGTGCAAAGTTACAAATCTTAACAAACACTGGTATTGATTAACCAATTAAAATCCAGAATGGTGGGGTTCCCTTAAATGTGAAAAGATACGCATAAAAAGACAAATTTTATTTTTCTTCGGACTATTAGGAAGTATATGAAGTATTTTTATACCAGTATTGCCTCTTGACCGACTACAGGTCAACAAATATTACTAATATTTAGTACGCCCTTCTAATTACTTGTCCAGATCCCCTTGGTCGTGGGTTGTGTTGTGATGTTCGGCTTTCAATTGTGATTCGACTAGAAAATCAGACAAAGTTAAAGTTTTTGGGGTCTTCATTGGCAAGAACCCATCCTACATGCAAAATTTTGTAAAGATTGGTTCATAACTGTGGCCTATATCGTGTTCACAAATTATAATGGACAGACGGACGGACGGACGGACACACATGTCTAGATCGACTCAGCTAGTCAAGATATGACGATTGGTATACCTAAAGGTGGGTCTAGGACCAATATTTCGCGGCGTTACACACTCTTGGGGCTGTACAAAGCTAAAATACAATGACAACATACATATATGTATAGGGTATAAAAATTCTCTGGCTTCCTAGGATGATATTTGATTGTAAAAAACTTCCAGTACCCTATTTTCAATTTAATGTCAGAAATATGTATCCTCAACTTTAGTACACTTAACATGATTATAGAAAACATAAGGAATCATCAAGATTTCCATAAATGTCATTAAAGCTTTTCTTAGAGCCCTCGTAGAAAATGTCGTTATTGTTGTAACCATATGCAATGCTTTATGGGTTTACATTAGAAAGTGTAGGTGAGTGTTTCTCCATTGTGTTGAGCTGAACTGCAAAATGATTTTGTGTTGGTGTTTACCGAATCGAAACAAAAGAACACCGGTTTACTTTTGTAAAGACATTTCAAGTGAGTAAATTCAGTGCAATGCAGTGTGAGTGCGTTGAGTCTGAGTGCTTTCCGTCGGACCGTCTCAAGTCCACCACCTGCAAGTACTTACCTCAAATCGTAAACCACAAAATTATTTTTGAATAAATACACATTTGTTTCCCCTGAGATAAAGAGAGAAGAAAATCATCACCACCATACTTTGATAAGTTTGGCTCCGGTTGGCAGTGTGTTGTTGCTAGGGGGAAAACTTTTGTGACCACTAACCAGAGTATTCAACACCCTTACAGTTTACACAATGACGAGGAGAAGAAAACGAATAAAACCAAAAAGAAATAATAATAAAAAGGAAAACAAGAAAACTTGTCTAAAAGAACATAGAACCTGCATTGTAATTGTGAGATGAATATTGTAAAAAGAACAAGAATACCTAACTAGATTGCTGGTGTATGTATCGCTCCCAAGCTAACATGAGTTTAGCTGACCTAAGGACTGGCCAACTAGAAACTAAACCAGAAAAAAAATAAAAATAAATATTAAATAAACTTCCGCATCAATTCATTGTGCCGAACATATCGTTGATTGTTTTACGTTCGGTATTTCCAGTAAATTCGTTAGCTTTTTTCGGCTAACCTGAAAGCTTCTACAAATACCCCGAAATGGCATTTGCAAATCCGTAAATTTAGTTCTTCAGCTGTAACTAAGCATACAACAAAGAACAAGAATGCAAACAAATCCTTTATTCCGAAATATCCATAAAATTCTATGCAAGAGGATTTAGTTATATGGTTAGGATTCTGTTTACATATGTATATCCCTAGCGCATAAACACACCACCCTCTCTTACAAATGCAGATGTAACGTATGTTTTTTTTTGCGAAAAACATCGAAATATGTGGTAAAATAAAACCAGTAAACACAAACAAAAGTAGGATATATTTTCAAGGGACGTAGAATAATTATGGGGAAGCATTTTACCAGAACATGTTATTGAGATACTATTTTCATTAGCGAACAATTTTAAATACTGTATCTGAAGAATCCTTAATTCAAACCAGTAAGGAAAGTAGTAAAGTCGGACTGGGCCGACATATGTAGGGGAGAGGGGGGCACCTTTGAACACTTTTTTCTTTCAAGCCTCATAAAAATGCTCATGTTATAATTGTTGGTTTCTTATAAGTTTTAACTAATAGGTACATATGTAACCTTTAAAATGAATATACATATGACATACTTTAAGCTTGATATACATATTTTATTACTGTTTTAATGGAGGAAGACAACGTGTTCAAAACTGCCCCACCAGGGGGGCACCTTTGAACAAAGCTTGGTATTTTTGAACGGCATGGTTTTTTACAGTGTTTATGTTCAAATATATATGTATTGTATTCATATATATCAGAAATGCATTTATTTATTAAAAAATATATAAAAAAATGTTCGAAAATTAAAAAAATTCTGATCAAAATTTATTAAGGCACAAAATTACATAAAAACAAAAATTTATATGGTAAAAAATACAGTTAATTTCGTAATTTTTGACAAATCGAAGCCAAAAGTTAAAAACTCCTTTTTTTACTGGAGTTTACTGGGTATGTTCAAAGGTGCCCCACCTGTGGTATTTTACGGAAATTAATAACTTTTTTTGTAATAAATATATATGAAAGAAAATACATTAGATATGTTTGAAATGATTATTGGAATGAAAAAAATTGTTTTACGGAAGAAAACTTTCACAAAATTCTTCCTGCGCCCTTACAAACAATTGAAAAAAAGTTTACAATTACACTGCGAAAACATGGTTACCCATGTACAATTTGTCGACAACTGAAAAAGCTAGCAAAAGTGGTTTACGAAGATGAAGAACACGATTGGCATATACAAAAATTTGGTTGCTGGTCGGAAAAATTTTAAACCACGATTTTATGAGCGCTGTTCAAAGCTGTCCCACGTTCAAAGGTGCCCCCCTCTCCCCTACATATGTCGGCCCAGTCCTATTTATCCTATCAATTCATTCGAGCAGATTTAGAGCCGTCTGCGTAACATGGGGAAAATTTATGGAAAACGATTTATAGCAAAATTGATACACGCTATTCGTTACGCCGCAGAGTGTCACGACCGCGGCCAAAAATGGTCAAGACCAAGTACCACGGAGGTCAAATTTTTTGATGAGGATTGATAGAAAATACTCCATTTAGAATAAATATGAATTTTTACATCGATATGTCGAGTAGTTTTGTCTCTACAAAGGTTCAAATCTGATAATTATTTATAAACTGATTTTTTACCATATTTTCGAAAAATGGGTGGGTTTTTCTGATGCTCAAATATTTGAATATTCAAATAAACGGTTATTATAAAAGTGTTTATGTTGGTTGCTGTGGATGTAAAAACTAGGATTCGCTTTAGTTTGTATGTTTATAGATATCATATGGTGTATACAGTCGTCCACACTTGTAGTACGTAGTTCATAAAATTTTGAAATTAGTGGAGCAGAAAAACAAAGTTTAAAAAAGGTTAGCTCTATTTTTTTTTTATTTGAGTGGTGAAAAGTGTGTTATTTAAGGAATAAAAAAAATTAGCTGCGGAGTCCTGCGGTCCTAAGAATTATTTAACTTTTTTGGTGACCACCTTATGAAAAAATATGGCATATTCACGAATGTTCAAATATGTTATGTATACAATTAAATAAGTTATTGAGGGTCAAATGGGAAGGAGAAAATGGATTCAGAACATAGTAATAATACAATATTTTACATAAAATATGCAATTAAGTGGTAAAAACGTTATTCGAAGCGGATATATGGGAGAATTGGTTTTAAAATATAGCTTTTAAATAAATTTTCAGTCAGTTTGAAGATTATACTTATTGATCAGATCATTTGAGAAATAATCTTATAATCTTAATTTAGAGGTCGCACATGAATTACCTTTGTGGAAGGTTCATACATAAAAATATTAGTTCATGGCGTGGGATACGCAAAGTGCAGTTCAATACCTTTTGAGCGACTTTCACAAGGTGCTAACAAGTCATGCCAACAAATAATTAGTAGCAGGCCGACCTTTTGTTAAAGCCGAGTTAAATAAGGATTTTATTTAGTATTTTATATTACAATCCGACTTTGTAATATCTTTAAACAGCCATAAAGTAAAGGCCCGAGATTATAATGTGGATGATACTAAATCGTACATTTGGGAAGACAATATTATATATATATATATATATGATATCAGTTTTTGGTCCGTTGCTTTATAAGCATAAGTAAATGTAAATTGCCAAGTTTCATTGAATTTGGTTGAATATTAAAGATTTTATAGCCCAAAGTAGTAAAATTTTCAAGACCCTTTGTATGGGAGGTATATCAAATCTTGGTCCGATCTACCCAGTTTTTGGTCAGTTGCTTTATAGGCCTAATTAAATGTAAATTTCAAATTTTCATTGAATTTGTTTGAATATTAAAGATTTTATATGCCAAAAAGGGTGTCATTCTCGAGACCCATTATATGGGAGGTATACCAAATCTTGGTCCGACCTATCCAATTTTTTGTCAGTTGCTCTTTAGGCCAATAATAAGCACATGTACCAAATTTCATTAACTTACGATAACTCCTTCCATTTTTGGCCGCTGTTAATATGATTTTCACGATTTTCATGAAAATTAACACGCATCTTTCTAGACTCTAGACGCTATGCCAAATTTCGTGCAAATCGAAGGATATAAATGCACTTTGGAGCACTATTTACCTAAAATCGGACGAAAATATATATGAGAGCTATACCGAAATCTCGACCGATTTTCCCGAAACTCACCATTCATCATTTCGTGCAAATCGAAGGATATATAGGGACGTTGGTGCATCATTTACATAAAAACGGACGAACATATATATGGGATCTATATCGAAATCTCGACCGATTTCCCCGAAACTCACCATTCATCATTCTAGACTTAATTCAGTACGCTATGCCAAATTTCGTGCAAATCGAAGTATATATAGAGACTTTGGTACACCATTTACCTTAAATCGGACGAAAATATATATGGGAGCTATATCTAAATCTGAACCGATTTTTTCCAAATTCAATAGGGTTCGTCCTTGTGGTGAAGGGTATAAAAAGCGAGGGATATTATTATAAGGAAAGAAGTCAAAGTCACCATCCCCGCAACTCGCCTATCATGATCCAGGGATTCGTATTGCAATCTCTACCGTGATTTCAACAGACGTTTTCGTTATAGTTGCTACACTACACTGGATTTAGAATTTCAATTGACACATTTTTCGCTAAATTTTATTAAATACCCATAACTAATAACATTTAATTTTCATTGATTGTGTCCCTTATTATAATATCGAATTCCAAAATATTTCACAATTTCATTTAATGGTCATCATTTGAATGCAATTTATTTTTCAATTTTAAATCGTATGAATACGAGAATATTCTGACAAGAATTATTGGACACCATTAACAGTACATTTAGTACAGTGATGAGGTTCATGTGGATAGAGCCCATGAATTGTTTCTGTAAGCCAAAGTTAAGCTTCTTTAGAATCCATATTGGGAACATCGAAAGTAAACAAATCGTTTAGAGACAAAGATTTTTATGACACCACAAACACCCACACATCTTAAGCCACAAAATCACAAACACACACATCCAGATTCACATTACATTTACAGACCTCAGCAAAAATACACAAAACAAAAAGTGCTCTGCCTTTTATCAGCTGCTAAATGGTTGCTTGCTTGGGTTGCTTTTGTTGGTCATCCGGCTGGTGTTAGACGAATGATATGAACCAAAAATGACCAAAAAATGCAATAACCAACGCCTTTGGTTAAGCATTCAAATAAACGACGTACAACAAGAAGGAGGAGCGAGACAAGCATTTGCTAATGGTTTAAGCCCCCCTTCCGCCCAAATACTCACACTAGCACACAGCTGGCCACAGATAGTATGTAAAAGTTGTTGGCCAAAAATGAATTCCACAAAAAAAAGACAAAGGAAATGGTAGAGCAAAAATTGTTTTGTTTAATGATAAACGGATCTGAAACGAAACTGCACAAACTGCCTCACATATAATCTTATCAGGGCCAAAAAAGGAAGCATAATAACGACGACGATGATGATGAGGATGTCTATGTTTATGTTGCTATTGCTTATGACGAGCATGAGGCTCATTGAAGATGGCAGTAGCAAAAATCAGAAATTGTCTACAAAATATCCCAAACAACAACATAAACAGCCATAGCATAGCCACAACACCAATGGCCAAAACCCAAATAAGAAAAACAAAAATACAAGAACAAGCCACAGGAATACGAATACGAAAACAAAACATGGTGCTATCTCTAGGTGAGGGGATTCTAGAATTCATCTAAAAAAATAAGATAAAATAATGAGTTCATGTCTCTTACTCTTTACTATACATCTGTGGTCTTTCGGGCCGTTAGAGGCCGGGCGATGCACAGATATATGAATGCCCTACGTGTTGAGAAGAGATATGGTAACGAATGTTTTGTTCTTGTTTCTGATTCTGTCCTTACTTTACTGGTCCTCATTGCATTTAGTGTTGTTATTGTTGGGGGCTTGACATTTTCTCACTTCACAACATCGTTGTGGCAATGTTGGTAATAAACGTGTTGATGATTGTTACCGAGTGTATAGAAATACTGTGGCTACAAAACGCAATAGTAGTAGGCCGAGGATGGTGTAAAATGTCGGTCAAAATCTACAGAAATCGATAAAATTGTGAGATTTTTATAGCGCATTAGCTATACAGTGATGCAGCATAAATAACAGATAAAGGAATGGAAAGGCGGAATGGTGCAATTAGGACATCAATTTGAAGATATATTTAACATATACTGACTACTTCTATTTTCTGTTTCTCTAAAATAATTGGGTTCTGTGGAATTATTAATTTTACATGGAAAATATAATAGAACCAAATTTATTATAGCTAATTTTAGGTATATTATTAAAGGATTGCGGCTATATCTAAACTTCAAACGATTTAAACAAAAACTAATACGACACCCCAGGATTTAGATTCGATTAATCTCTATCTGAATTTATGGGAGCGGTATCTAAATTACTCTAGAAATGTTTTGGTAGGCTAGCAAAAAGTTTATCTCAATAAAACAAACGATGAGAATTTGGTACACAAGTTCATGAAATCAGACAAAATTACCATTTAACATAACCGATGCGTCCTCCTAGATTCAATACGTTACGCTATGTAATTTTTTTCTCAATGTAAAATGGAACGAACCTATGCATGGGAGGTATATCTTAATCGTAATCCCTTTTTCAATTTTAATAGATTTCCTTGGAACAAATTAATGAGCTCTATCAAATTATATCCAATTCGGATCATTAATACAACCTGTGCTTTTTTAAACAAAAATACATGTGGAGGTGAACCAACGGATTCTGAAAATGAGTCTATACTTACCGTTAAGTATGTATATTGGTAGCAACATCGTTATAACCCAAATAAAATATATAAAAATTGTAGTTTTGACCGAATAAATAGTTCGTTTTAAAAAAAGTTCGCTATATCTGTTGTTTGCTATAAGAGTAAAATTTTGCATGAAAAACTTTTGATCAGGAAATATGTTCGCTTTATAAAATTTCGTTATAACCGGTGAGTGTTATAAATGTACTTGACGTTATAAACATATGTACAAAGACACACAGTGTGTTGAAGGGTATAAAAACGATGTCTCAGAAATACCACAAAGGGAAGATTAAAACCAGTGAGCGGAGCAGTATAGTCGGAAGAGGCCGACCAATGATACTACAGAACTTTCTACGGTTCTATAATCTGAGCTTGCCAATATTTCGCGATATTTGCACACTTTTGACCGATTTAAGGTCAACAGATCCACTTCAAACCCGAGGCGAATATTTACGTCACAAAATAAAAATTTGATCACTTTAGGTTTGGGTTGATTTGACCCTCCGAATATTGACCGAACATAATCTAAACAACCGTTCTATGTATTTTGTCAGATCCCCACCACCGTGTAAAATATGTGATGTTCTGCATATAATAATGTCCTCAAAAGCGACTAGCAAATCTGACAAAAATAAAGTTTTCGGTTCATTGCACCCCCCAAAATATCATAACTGGAACTACATGTAAAAATTCAAAGCGATCAGTTCCGCCCTCTAATAGTAATACTAAACAATATAATAACACATAGACACCCTTAAATATTTGCGTATAACTCCCACTCAATATAATTGATATAAATTTAAAGGTCAACCACTGCTCTTGGATATACTATCAACTTCCTGGGTCTATGTCCTTCTGGAGTAAATATATTCACCCCAGTATACGAATTTTGTGATTTTTCACACAAAAGACTGGGTCTTTTATGACCCGCTAAATATTGACTGATCTTCATCAGAACAGTCATGGTTATGATATGGCCAGATTAATTGTGGATTCTAGAGCAACCAGAAAAATAGACAAAAAGCAAACACAGGTGTCTAAGAATTTTGGTATGATTAATATTTCCATTACCAGATTAGATGGTGAAAGTATCGGGCGGATCGCTATGGCATTTTAAAGAAGGTTCATGTTATGGTCAAGGACAACGCCTGCAAATTTCGTTGATGATCAGATGGTATGTAGGGAATGCAATGGACCTTACACCTTATTATTGTATAATTTCCTAGACGCTCTAGAGACCTCTATTGTAATTCGAACATCACAAATGTTACACAAATAAGGGATCTGGAAACTATTTAGAATGGCTGTTTTAAAAATGGTCGGCCAATATATTGAAGGTTTTAATCGTATGGCGTAAATGTTTTGACTCCGAACAAATGATTTGGAATAGATGCCAGGATAACAAAGAGGATCTGTTGACCTCTTATCGATTAAGAGGATGTAAATATGGCGAAATATGGCCCAGGCTCGGAGTATATATCTGCAGAAAGTTAGAGTTTATTGGTAGTTGTATAGTCGGCCCCTTCCGAGTATACAGCTCCGCTCACTGTTTTTTTTATACCATTCACCACACTGTGGTACAGGGTATTATGCCTTTGTGCATATGTATGTAACAGGCAAAAGGAAACGAGATAGACACATGGTTCCTATTGAGAATATGCATAGAATCACTTTCTAAATCGATTTACGCATGTCCGTCCGTCTGTCTGTCCATCCATGTATTTCTGTGAACAAAGTTTGATCCGATTTGGAGGAAATTTGGCATAGGTCGCTTATTTGGCCCAAGGACGAACCCTATTGATATTTTCGTCCGATTTAATGTAAATGGTGCACCAAAGTCCTTATATATCTCTCGATTTGCGCGAAATTTGGCACAGGTGTAGAATAATGAGTGTTAAGTTTCCTGAAAATCGGTTCCGATTTAGATATAGCTCCCATATATATATATATATATATATTCGTCCGATTTAATGTAAATGCTACCCGAAAGTCCCATAATATCTTTCGGTTTGTACGAAATTTGGCACAGCGTAATGAATTAGGCTTAGAATGGCATGTGTTAAGTTTCCTGAAAATCGGTTCAGATTAGATATAGCTCGGTTCAAATTTAGATATAGCTCCCATATATATTTTCGTCCGATTTAAGGTAAATTGTGCACCAAAGACCCTATATGTCTTTCGATTTGCTCGAAATTTGGCACAAACATCTGTACAGATCTGTACAATAAGGTCTATATTTAGATATAGCTCCCATATATATCTTCGTCCGATTTAAGGTAAATTGTGCACCAAAGTCCCTATATATCTTTCGATTTGCTCGAAATTTGGCACGAAGTAATGAATTAGGTCTAGAATGATGTGTGTTAAGTTTCGTGAAAATCGGTTCAGTTTTAGATATAGCTCCCATATATATTTTCGTCCGATTTTATGTAAATTGTGTACTAAAGTCCCTATATATCTTTCGATTTGCACGAAATTTGGCACAGCATTATGAATTAGGTCTAGAATGGTGTGTGTTAAGTTTCCTGAATCGGTTCAGATTTAGATATAGCTTCTATATCTGACCAAATGAAAAATTTAGTATCGGTTGCAGAATGACATGTTTATGGAACCAATTTCATTTACTTGTCGTTTAAAAATGCGAAGTCTGTTAGGATTCATCAGTTGAATATACCTAAAGTGGTGAAGGGTATAATATAGTCGGCCCGTCCGACTTTACTACTTTTCTTACTGGTTTTGATTAATTATTGCCGAAATATAGAACACATTTATGAAAACGTCGACAAGCATCTGCGTCTTTGCAGTCAGGTTCGAAGATAGGCTACATCGCTTCACGTCTTGGGGTACCCCGATATTCGGTAATATGAGAAATATTGACATGTTTTCCAACTGAATTGGCTGTCATTTTGTATTTTGTGTTCATATTGGATATGCAATTTGCACACCAACATTGTTCAATATTAAGGGGAGTACCATTATGGGACCCTCGAACATTCCATATTTGGCTATAATTTGTTATTTTGTCTTCGTATTTACTAAAAAATTTCCCAACTAAAACTTATTAATATTCGTCCACTTTTGGGGGTAGTCCCCATAACACATTTGGCTTTAGTATTGGGGTTGCCCCTGTACAACTGTACTCCGCATTAATATATTTATTATGCATTAACTTTTTAATTTTGTGCTTAAAATAGTCACTTTAGATCCTACCAAGTTTGAAATTCTAAGACTATTTTGGAAGATTTCGAAGACGAGATATATTTCGGTCCACATATGGGCATATATATAAAATTATATCTCCCGCCTTTCGGTATCTTGAATGAATGTTTCATTCCAAATTTTCCAGAATTAAATAATATTGGTCCATTTTATGGTATAGCCATCCAAATTGGGTACGTGGAAAATTGTAGTAGTGTAGTGTTGGTATATAAAAATGTATTATAATTCCAACCATTCATTACATCGAAATAATACATCGTGGATCGTAGCTGAACTTTAGTATTACCGGTCTCCAGTGGTTTAACGATATCCTTGGAAACAGTGTTTGCATAGGTTCACTTATTGATTACATCGAGTATTCTAGGCAGACTTCCCAAACAATTTACTGTTGCATAGTTCCACGCCAACTTGAAAATATCACTTCCATAACTGTCAGTATATCTATGGTGAAGGGTTTTACTATTTTAGTATGTTTTTTTATTTAATAATTTAAAGTATATAGTATTTTAGAAAATAGTTTTATTTTAACTGGTAACAAAATCTACCCCCGTTAAATTGTATACAATACCAACTTCCTACACACAAGCAGACAAATAACGGAAAACAATTGCCAGAATGGAGGCAATATTTGTAGGTGGTATGGGAATGATGGACGTTGTAAATGGTTTTCTACAACTGCACAGAGTTTATAATAAGCAATGTGAGCTTTGGAGAAGATAAAACTATAAGACTCAGAAAAAAAGAAAGGAACAACAAAAAAAATGAAAACAGAAATGAAACTAAACTGAAGTCAAAAAGGGAATATAAATTGCCACTTAAATTGTTGCTGTGTAAGAATTGTGAAAACGTTGTACGTGAAAAATGGGTATAAGTATAACTTTTACACACATTGTAGATGTGTGTGTGCGTGTGCATGTAAAGAATATGGATACAAAAACAAATACATTATAGGATCTGAACAGAAAAAAAGACTCTCACAAAAGAAATGCATTCAACTGCTCAGAAAAACACACTCAGCTTATGTACAAAGAAAACGATATGCAAAGTCTTACGACGTACGATTAGATACAATTTCCATATTTCAGATTTTTTGCATATCACATAATTTAAAAAGAAAATGCCTGTATTTAGTTGAACTAGAAACCACAAGAGTCTTTTAAGTCTCATATAAATTAAAGATCACAAAGTTGCATCTTTATAATATGTACCAAAAACATTAATGGAATGTAAATTATTTATGTTGGGTGGACAATACAGTGAGGGGAAGAAGTTCAGCGGTATGCAGGGACGCACTTGTATGGCATTTAATCATGATGTCAGTCAGTCTGAAACTTATCTGAATAAGGGATTCGGAAAAATATAAATTATAATTGATGTAATTGAAAATTGCTTCACATCAAATAATATTCTCTTCGGAGGCACATATGCGGTTTTGATGTTGCATTAATTTGAAATCGGGTCACATACATGGCAACAATTATTATTATTTGTTAATTTGTATAGCTCCTCTTTAAACTCAGTTTTATTTCGTCGTCGGAAATAAACATATAACGCATATCAGGCGTTTGTCGGTCAATTGACAGGTCCCGAACGTAAAATGAAATGTTCACAGAACTTGCCTTTCAATAAGTCAATTTATTTACGCGTGCTGTATGGCATGTGGCACCGTAGTGTTGAAACTACATGCCATGCATCAAGCTCTTGCAAAGATGTTGGATACGGCATGAGTAATCCTAAAATTGTAAACGCGTTTTTCTCGAAACAGGGTTTTTACGAATGGCGAGAACGATAACTCAAAAACGATTATACCAATTGGTTCAAAATTTTAAAACGTTATTCTGCATCAACGTAGCTCTCATAAGAACTAGAATAAATACAATCGATGAAGATCTTCAAAACTTTCCTGCTTTGTTTTTGGCCGAAAATGGGAGATTTTCCAAAAAAATAAATTTCCTAGGTCCGTTATTTTACAAAAGGAAACGAGATAGACACATGGTTCCTTTTGAGAATATGCATAGAATCACTTTCTCAGTCGATTTATGCATGTCCGTCCGTGCGTCCGTCTGTCCGTCTGTAGAGGTTAAAACAAAGTACAGGTCGCCAATTTTGATGAAATTTGACACAAGTCACTCATTTGGCCTAAGGACGAACCCTATTGAAATTCAAGAAAATCGGGTCAGATTTAGATATAGCTCCCATATATAGTTTTGTCCGATTTAAGGTACATGGTGCACCAAAGTCCCCCCAATATCTTTCGATTTGCACGAAATTTGGCATAGTGTACTGAATTGGGTCCAGAATGATGTGTACTAAGTTTCGTGAAAATCGGTTCAGATTTAGATATAGCACCCATATATAGTTCTGTCCGATTTAAGGTAAATGGTGCACCAAAGCCCCTATATATATGTCGATTTGCACGAAATTTAGTATAACGTGCTGAATAAGGCCTAGAATGATGTCTGCCAAGTTTCGAGAAATTTGGTCCAGATTTAGATATAGCTCCCATATATAGTTTTGTCCGATTTAAGGTAAATGGTGTATCAAAGTCCCTATATATCCTTTGATTTGCACGAAATTTGCCATAACGTACTGAATTGAGTCTAGAGTGATGTTTGCCAAGTTTCGAGAAAATCGGTCCAGATTTATATATAGCTAACATATATAGTTTCGTCCGATTTCATGTAAATGGTGCACCAAAATCTCTATATATCTTTCGATTTGCACGAAATTTGGCATAACGTACTGAATTAAGCCTATAGTGATGTCGGTCAAGATTCGTGAAAATCGGCAAAGGTTTAGATATAGCTCCCATATATTTATTCGTCCGATTTAATTTAAATTTAGTCCAGAATGATGTGTGCCCAATTTCGTGAAAATCGGTTGAGATTTAGATATAGTTCCCTTTTATTATAGATTGATTTTAAGTAATTGACGCACCAAGGAACCAATAGACTGATACGAACAAGACGTACTGAAATTAGTATAACCTAACCTGTGACAAGTTTCGTTGAAATCGCTTCATATTAGGTTATAGCTTCCATATATATTTTCGCCCGATTTTAAGTAAATTGGACATCAAACTCCTCATGTTAGTCAGATTGACATTAAATTTTGCACAACGTACAAAATTGAGCATGGAATTACGTAGATGTGTTTTCTAGAAGTACGTACATAGCCCAACGGATGACCTATTTATATTTGTTTGAAGTCGATTTACATGCTTTTGACGCATTGTAACAAACATATTTTATTTCATCCAATTTTATGTTAGTAGTCCTGTTTAATATACTCATAGTGGTGAAGGGTATTATATAGTCGGCCCAGTCCGACTTTACTACTTTCCTTACTGGTTCTAATTGCGTTGGAGTTTTGAGATTCGCATGTTCCAGTGATCGGATTATTATATCCATTCCTTTACACAACTGTTGTTTCGTGTAATTAGAGTCTTCTAAGAAAATGTTTAATGACCATATTTTGACTTTTGCCTCTATATAAATATTTCAAAGGTCCTAAACCTATATTCCAACTGATGTGGCTGTAATTTGGAATTGTGGATTCTCCGAGAATAAAAAAATCCTAAAAATTTTCAGTATCGGTCCGGATTTTGACATTGTCCGTTATATTTTTATTGTTTAAACATATATGAGAATTTACGAACATGTATGTTTTCGTCATGCTGAAGAAATTTAAATGTTCGACATTAAAGCAGTTCGATTTTATGCCACATATAAGAGAGTATATATATACATATATACATTACATCAGTTTCTTTGATTGTGTACATGCTTAGGGTATCATTTAGTAAAATAATAGGAATAACAAAACATATAAAAAATGAAGAAAAAAAAACAGAAGACTGGGTAAAACTTACTTATAAAAGGACGAACAAGAAAATAATAAAGTATTCTTTTAAGAGCAATTTATTCCAATTGGCATAGTGTGAGATTGTAGACTTGGCGTTTCGATTGGACTATGATGTTTTTATGTGCATGTACTGTGTTCTTTTTCTTCCTCTTCTACTTCTTCCCGCTTATAGTCAAAGCAATATTTCACTCCCACCATTTCAGAAGTCAATCAGACGAACTGGTATAACGAACCAAGCGACTAAACATCCACCCAGCATCCAGTAAACGTTTCTTTTTTCTGGCGTTTGCCTGACAAACACATTTGAAGCGGGTGGCTTAGTTACACCCAGATTTGACACACAATTTGGGTTTTATTAAGTAATTTCAGTTCATTTGCTTATCTTCAGCATCGTAATGATGGAACGAAATAAAAAAGTGGCCTTTTAAGCAGTTTGGTATTCTGTATGGTTTGTCGATGTATAGATGACTGGACAACAACAACAACTAAAACTAGAGTAATTCGAAAATGAGTAAATTCCTGTCTATAGTTAATCTTTGAAATTTATCTGCTTCAGTTCATAGTCGAATATGTTAAAGTACTTTAGGAACTGGAAATTATTGTTTAAATTGATTGATGTGCAGAGAAATGTTGATAAATATTTTCTTAAAGCATTTCTGTATGAACTGCCACAAATAAGTATAATAATTCGCTGATAAATGCCATATTATAATACAAAAAGCGAAGTAAATGGAATATTGATGTAAACAAGATTTTTGAGAATTTCCAATAAAATAAACTGTCGATATTATGTAAACAAAGTAAAACAATGACAAGTTGCGGTCAGAATGTCTGAACAACAAATTTTAAAAAATAAATAAAAAATGTAAAGTAAGCGGATTTCTTCGTAGACATAGCTTTACTTGTTAAGATGTAAAAGTATGACAAGTATTTGATGGCATACCGTACCGCATTCTGTAGATACTAACCGACTCGCAAACTTTGTTTTGCCGGAGCAATAGTGTTAAGTTTTATAAAAGTTAAATAGTTTTATAAAGTTTATTATTAAGTTTAATAGTAATACTAATTATGATTGTAAATATTTTTGAATGTACACACAATTTCATTTTAATTAAAGAGAAAGACTTGATGACTCCTCACTGGAACATCGGAATCTGAAAATTTCAACGGTGTTAGAAATTAGCCAAATGACTTAAATGTCATACATTTTTATACCCTCCACCATAGTATGGAGCGTATATTAATTTTGTTTTTCCGTTTGTAACTCATCGAAATAATTATTTCCGACCCTATAAAGTATATATATTCTTGATCAACGTAAAATTCTATGACGATATAGCCATGTCCGTCTGACTGTTGTAATCACTCTAGCGTCTAAAGGAATTGAGATAGATCGCCAAAATTTTGCATAGGGTCGTCTTTTGTCTGCAGGTAGGTCAAGTTCGAAGATCGGCTTTATCGATCCTCGTTTAGGCATAGCTCCCATATAAGGGTACTCCCAAATTTTCGGTATTTTAAGGTTTTTTAGCGCATTTTTCAACCGAATTCGCTGAAATTTAATACATTGGGTTCTTATTGGGTACCAAATATCTCTACTAAAAATTATACATATCGGTCTACTTTTTCCGGTAGCCTCCATATAAGGGTACCCTAATTTTGCGGTATTTTGGGGTGGTTGATCGCATTTTTCGGCCGAATTCGCTAAAATTCGGTACTTTGAGTTCTTATTGGCTAGCAAATTTCTGTACTGAAAATTATAAATATAGGTCAATTTTTTCGGGTAGCCCCCCTATAAGGGTACCCCCCAATTTTCGGTATTTTGGGGTTCTTGAGCGCGGTTTTCAACCGAGTTCGCTGAAATTTGGTACATGGGGTTCTTATTGGGTTCCAAAATTTCCCCACTAAAAAATATAAATAGAGGTCCACTTTTTCTGGTAGCCCTTATATAAGAGTACCTCCCAATTTCCAGTTTTTGGGGGGTTTTTACCGGATTTTTTTACCGAATTGGCTGTAATTTAGTAATTTGAGTTCTTATTGGGTAGCAAATCTCTTTACAAAAAATTATAAATATAGGTCAATTATTTCGGGTAGCCCCAATATAAGGGTACTCCCAATTTTCGATATTTTGAGGTTCTTGAGCGCGTTTTTCAAACGAATTCGCTAAAATTTAGTATTTTGTAGTCGTATTTGGTAACAAATCTCCTCAACAAAAATTATTAATATTCACCCCTTTTTAGAGGT